>NC_091852.1:48775564-48939198 GCF_037783145.1 Equus przewalskii
GATCCCCCTTACTAACGGGAGAGGGCCCCACACTTCGCGTTAGCCGCAGCTCCCCAGGCTAACAGCTTGTTCTCTGGCTGGGAGCACCAGCTTCTGCGAACAGAAAAACCTTTCTATTCTCCAAGCTGCTGCTGGCTGGCAGGCATACAAGCTCCTGGTCTCTGCCCCTCAGACCGCCTGCCCGCCCAGCCCATTCTTTGACCAGGGTGGAGGACGGGGGGCGGGTAGGCAAGGAGGAGTTGGTGTTTGTCATTCCTCTCAAGGAGGAGGCCTTGGAGCTGCTCCCGGTCTCGCGGTCTGGGCCGCCTTTGAGGATGCCCTAAATGCCCGCTTTGTGTCCCTGCTTCTAGGTGGGCTGCTGCCAAGTGGGAAGCACCCTCCCCCTTTGGCAGGGAACTAGCACATTCCTCCTTCTCTGCTGCAGCTACTGGGCCTGGAACAGGGCCTGGGGGCTGGGCAGGCCCTCCCAGGAGTGGGTGTGGACTCCCCTGCGAGGCTGCTCTCAGCCCAGGCTCTCTGCCCAGCACTGAGGTGGGGGTGTGGGGGGCTCCCCAGCAGGGGGGAGGAGAGCTGGCTTCAGCTCCAGTCCCGTCCTCCTCCCACCCAGGGCCAGAGCAGGGTCGGCTGGTTGGAGTTGTGTGGAGACTCCATGGGGGCAGCCTTAGCCAGGAGCAGCGGAGAAGGGTAACCACCCCCCCAAGGATAGATGACCCCAAGCCCGATTTCATTTACTCCCAAGCCCCTGCAGCCTCCTTTGGGCAGGCATGTGCCCAGGAAGGGTCTCTTTGTCCTTTGTTGGTCCTTTCAGCCACATCCACATGCCTGGGTGGTGCCACAGTCAGCTGCAGACCTTCTGGCTGGCATGTCACTCCCCAGTGTTGCAACCTGGGGCCAGAAGCCTCATTGAGCCGTGGTTCCCTCGTTGGTGTTGTAGAGAGACTGACACCTGCCAGCTCTCTATCCCAGGGCTGCTGTGAGGCACACTGGAAAGAAAGGCAGCAGACGTGCCCTGTGAGCCGTGGGAACCACCCACACGGAAAGGACAATCATCGCTGATTGTCTGTCGTTCTGGCCCCCAGCTTTCCTGCAGGTCCCTTGGGGGGTCTTCGCTGAGAGAGGGGGCTGTGAGGACAGAGGGGGATCAGACGAGCCCCTACCGACTCTCAGAGAGCAGCGGCCTCTCTCATTGTGGCGGTGCGGTGGTATTTGCTGTTGCTGTCACTTGCAGGGGAGCTGACCAGCTTTCAGACAGGCCTCTGTTCTCCAGAGCTTGCATATCTCGGTCCCACTCTGCAGAGGCCTGAGCAGAGCCGGGCAGGGCTGGGATGCAGAAGGACCCCTGCACTCACTGCTGAGGTTGCCTCTGGGAGTCCTGTGCTCTTGAGTGCCAGGTACCTCCCTGGAAGAAAGAGGGCAAAGCTGAAGCAGGCAAAGGGCACCCTTGTTACCAGATGGGGTCACTGTGAGGAGCAGCTGGCTCGTCAGCATCCATCACACTGTCTTTGGAAGCTCCCAGATGCCAGCCTCCCAGCATCAGACTTTGCCTCATGTAGACAAATGCTGAGTGAGGATTTGGGTTTGCTGTTGGATTTGACCCTGATGAGCCCAGCCCAGAATTCCCAGACATTTATTTTGTGACCCAGCCAAATAAGACTTTGACAGGGGTAGGCATGTACCCTAGGAAGGACTGGGGCCAGTCTCCTATTTTGGGGACAGGGCAGGTTGGCTAGAGCCAGGCCAGGGGCAAGAGGTGGGAAAGGGGGTCCAGGCAGTTGCCTGAAACAGCACAGAATCCTTCGTACCTGTCTCCCTTCTGGGGCTGCTGGGTACCAGGTGGTGGGCATAGCAGGCTGCGTCCAGGGCAGAGACTGGGGTGCCCCCTAGGGCCAG
Organism: Equus przewalskii; assembly: GCF_037783145.1. NCBI lineage: Eukaryota > Metazoa > Chordata > Mammalia > Perissodactyla > Equidae > Equus > Equus przewalskii. Next base: position 48,777,455 of record NC_091852.1, read on the forward strand.
GCTCCACGTCTCCCCAGAGTAGAGAAAGAGGCCGTCAGCAGGCGAAAGCAGATGGAAGAACATTGGGAGGCAGAGGAAGCTGGTCCAGGAAGAGATGGCCCCGGGGGCAAAGCTGGGATGTAATTATGTCAGCCTGCTGCACTGAAGGGGTCCTTTCCAGCCCATTAGCCAGTTCATAGCCGGGAAATGGGGACTCCTCATGGTCTGTTGGGCAGGGATGGTGGAACAGATCCTGGAAACCCTATGTGGTCACAGGAGATGGGGAGGAAGCTTCCCAGTGGGCCATGTCGTGGAAGGCAGAGGAGCCAGCTGTCCCTCAGCCCAGCCTCCCTCCGGGGCCAGCACCCTCAGAAAGGGCCAGAGTCAGACCCTGAGTCCCAGCACTCGACCTGTTCCCGCTCTGTCCCACCACATCCTGGCCCGTCCCTGAGCCTGCCCATGCCAAAGATACGACTGTAGGGATTTAAATCTTTCCTGATCATTTATTTGTCAGCTTTGCTAATTAAGCAGTGTTAATTTCATTTACCGAAAATGGAAATTCATCCACCTCATTTCTCCCCGTTCATCCTCCACACACAAAATCCATCACTCCTCGGCTGCAGGCTGCGTAAAATTTACAGGACTAATTATGTTGTCAGGTCTCTTTGTAAATACAGTCCATAAAGGCCACCACGCTCGCCGGGTTGTAAGTGAGGGCATTCCCATCGTGAGTTTAATTACTGGTTAGTTATTTAGGTTCTCAAATGTTTGCTTCGTTTTCCCTAAATCAAATTAAATGTCCCGCTTGATGTATTCTGTCTCCAAGGCCTTGCTCTTATTTCCCACACTGTTTAAATATGACTTCTATTCAGATGACAGTGCTTGGAAAAGCCCAGTTTCCTGGGAAGCGGAACCCAGTCTGGCACCATGGCCTCTGGGCCCCGCCGGACATCGGGCACCCTCTAGGACTGATGCCCTTTCTTGGGGCAGATTGGGCTAGTCCCCTGCCTTTGGAAACTATGGAAATCCTAACCCAAGGGGCATTTCTGTTCCTGGAGTCCAAGATAGCAGGGCTGGGGCATGGGAAAATAAGGGAGGGTTCATTAGTGTCATCAGAACAGCTGAGGATCGTTGCTCCACCCGCCCTAACTTCTAGAGGGACTACTTCCAAACCATCCCAGGAAAAAGGGCCGTCTATGAGGTCCTCTCCCTCTGACTCCTAAAAGTAGAGTTTGGGTCAACCTTCCCTGAATGCCTACTATAATAATGTCCTGTGGCTGCTGCGACGAATTACCACAAACAGGATGGCTGAAAACAATCCATAGTCGTTATCTTACAGCTCTAGAGGTCGGAAGTCTAAAATGGGTTTCGCGGAGCAAAAATCAGGTGTCAGCAGGGCTTCATTCCTTCTGGAGGCTCTAGGGGAACACCCATTTCCTTGCCTTTTCTGGCTTCTAGAAACTGCCCATATTCCGTGGCTCGTGGCCCGCTTCCAGCTAGCAATTGCATCATTCTGACACCTGCTTCTGTTGTCACATCTCCTTCTCTGACTCTCCTGCCTCCCTCTTTCCCTTACAAGGAGCCCTGTGATTACCCTGGGTCCACCGGATAATCCAGGATCATCTCCCATCTCAAGGTCTTTCACTTAATCACATCTGCAAAATCTCTTTTGTCTTGCAAAGTGACACATGTATGGGTTCTTGGGATTAGGACATGGACATCTTTGGGGAGACCATTATTCTGCCTACCACAGCCCCCCTCCCAGTGCCTCTTACACGACTCAATGAGGGAGTTGTTAAATAGCTGCACTGGAGCCAGCCCTGGGCTGGACTCGTTCTGGATGCCACCGTAAGAGAAGAGGAAGCCACTGTCCGAGGCTGGTTTGGTATCCTTGTCTCTGCAGCTTGGCATCCACTTCCCTCTGACCACTGACCTGGCTTTAGCCTGATGCTCCAACGTGCCCTCTGCCTGCCTGTCCCTCCTGGAACCCTGAGCAGGAGCCCAGGCTTCTCCTGACAGCCAGAACTCTCCAAAGTGGCCCCCAACAATCTGTTACTTGCAGGACAGTGGTGGAGCTGTGGGGCCGAGGCCCCCACTGGTGGTTGCAAGTTCGAGAGGACATCCATCCGTGCTCTCACTGGGCACTACTCTGCCAGGGCCCCAGCAGAGGGAGCTGAGGGCAGGGAGAGCTGTGGTCTTTGGTGGAATTAAGTCTCCCCTCCCGTGAGACCATGGCTTTCCAAGAACTGCCAGATCAGGCTCTAGTAGGTTGTTGATTCTCCTCCCCAAAATCTTGTGCATCACTGAAGATCAGAGGCAGGGAGGCCTTAGAGATTATCCAGGAGATGAGGGTTAGCAGGGGGCAGCCCTTTTCTGGAGAGAGCAGGCCTGCTGGGCCACGCCAGGCCATGCTCACTCCATCCTTTGGCGGCAGGCTAAGGAAAAGACCTGCTCACGACCACTCAGAATAATGAGACACAGGTAGAGGAGTTCCTCAGGGGGGGGCGCTCACAGAGGAGAGAGTCTGGGGGCTGAATGGTCTGGAAGCCTTCCTGGAGAAGGGCAAAACAGCAAAATGGAGCAGGGGAGCTAAGATCAGGCTGCAGACCTCACTCCTGTCTCAGGGTCACAGAGAGGTGGTCTCTCTCTCTTCCCCTCCCTCCCTCTTTCCCTTCCTCTGTTCCTCCTTCCCTTCTACCCAGACACACATACTTACTGAAATCCTGTGGCCTGGAGGAACCTGGAATTCCTGTGCTGCCCCAGACCTCAGAGTCTCTGTCTCCCTATACAATGGAGTGTGGGGGTGGGGGCTCCCATCTGTGTCACTGGACCCTCCAGTCCTGCTTTGAGGTGCCAGGGAGTTTGCAGGGTTCAGGACAAAGTGCCCCAGGGCCCAGGGACTGAGGCTCTGCAAGCCCTGAGCCTGCTGGGATTATAGCCTCACAGAGAACTGAAGCACTGTGGGTGACCTTGATGCCAAGGTCATACCGGGACTGCTGGTGACCTAGCTGGTGATATCGTGCTGGGAATGTTGGAGAGTTGGGAAATGATGTCACTAGGCTGCTGGTAGCCTGAGTGATGCTATCATGTGGGGACCATTGGTGGTCTGAGTAGTGATGTCATTTTAGGACTTTTGGAAGACAGGATGATGATGTCACGCTGGGACTGTTGGAGGTTTGGGCTGTGATGTCACACTGGGTATACTTAGAGAATGGAATAGTGAGGTCTCACAGGGGCCCCTGGAGTCAGGGATAAGATCATAGAATAAGATGGAGTGGAGAGGAAGTCCCTAGTTAAAGGAGTGTTTTCTCTGCTTTCCTGGTGCCGTTTGGCAGACAGAGCCCTGAACTGGAATTCAGCAAACACATAGTCTAGCCATGCTTAGAAGCTGTGATCTTTATGCCGGGAGGGCTCATTTGGTTGCAAGTAACAGAGACCACTGGAGCCAGGTTCAGACAGGCAGGCTCACTGTCAGGACGCCTGTGGCCTGGGAGCTAAGGCAGGAGCTAAGGCCTTCATGGGATTGGTGCTCTCTGTGTCCCTGTCTCATGAAATCTATGCTTCTCTCTGCCAGAAGTTTCCTCTTACCACGCTTCACTGCCAGGCCCCTTACACAGTCTCCAGTCCAGATTCTAGAGGGATTGGGTCTGCTCTGCCAGCCGCCACCACCCTAGTAGGTCTGATGCCCCTTCCCCCTCCTTTCTCCACCTCCGTGTAACGACCAGATTAGTGCCATTACTCTGAGCGGTGGTAATTTCAGCTATAAACAGGACATAGGGCGTGGCAAACACCATGTGATGGGTCTCATGCTCCTGGGCACACCACTCCTCCCCTCTGGCCTCCATTTGCCCATCTATAAAATCAGGGGCCATAAGTCCAGCTTCTAGACCCATTGGTTCTGTGAGTAGGTCAGACATGTCCTCATTCCAGAGTTGCTAAGCCAGCCTAGGGTCTCCTGCCCTCCTTTCCTGATTTCACTGGTCATGAAGGCTCTGTGTGCCCAGGCAGGGGCAGGGGGTGCTTGGAGTCTGTCTAGAGAAAGTGAGTCATCACTGCTGCTCCTCAAGGGGACAGGTCCAGTGCCACAATGAGAGCAAGAGTGAGGGTCATGCCCACTTTTGCCCCTTGGTGCAGGAAGGAGAGATCTGAGTCCTCAGCCTGAGCATCGGTCACCCACCTAGCCACCCTTTCATCCACTCTTTTGCCCACCCACTCACCCTCTGCAGCCTTGGCCAGCATCAAGGACAGACTGGACATCAAGGGCACTAGCAGCTCACCTCTGGCCTGGCAGTCAGACGAGGGGCTTGCCTCATTCGGCTGCAGGGCCTGGCTCTCTCATCACATCGGGGGCTGCTGAGGGCAAGCCCACATCTTGAGTCGAGTGTCCCTGTCCCTGCCAGGGTCCAGCCCAGGGGGAAGCCCAGGTCAGGTGCTCAGGATTTGCGTGATGAACAAAAGGAGCTACAAGCAACAGTCACACTGCCCGGTTCAAGCCCTTCATGGTCTGGGTGGGAGCCCAGCCAGCTGCAGATCTCCCCATTCAAGAGTTAGCCCTCGGGGCCCACTCTGGAGCCCCATGGGGTGAGGTTCTGCCAGCTCCCCACCCCCACCTCAAGGCCGGCTCCCTACTGGCTTTGAGATAGTGCCAGGCCCAGGGTGACCAGACTTGGCTCCAGGGCAACTGGAAGCCCCCCAGCTCCTCCTCTTGGCAAGAGGCTCACTTTCCCCAAAGCAGAAGCATTTTCCTTCCTGACCACTGTGTCAGGGGGAGGGCCCTCATCTCAGCTAAAGAGCTGCCTTAGCATAATAGGGCCCCCCCCAAATGGAGGCTGCTCTACCTTCCACCTTGCCAGCTCTGGTTTTCTGAGCTTGGGAAGGGTCCTGGGCTGGTGGCAGGAGAGCTGGACTCAAGGCTGGGGCTGGATTCTGTTCGGTGACTACCTTATCAGGACGTGCAGAGAATGAAAGAAAGAGCGGGAGGCACCCTCTTGACATGGGGCGGGCACTGTCATGTCTGCCGAGTGCTCCTCTGTTGATCACCAAACCTGTGCCCTGGCCAGAAGGATGGCACTGTGGCCTGTGGAAGCCTGACTGGCTAGCCTGGGACTTCTCAATCCTCAGAGCGTCCTAGAGCTAGGGTTCAGGCTGCAACTGGGGACTGCGGGGCCAGAGGGTATGGGAAGATGCCCACAAGCGGGGAATTGGAGACTCATATAGACAATTCCGTGTTAGTCCAAACTGAACCCCTGTCCTCGGCTGGGGGTGGGGGACACATGAGCATTATCCAGGCATCTAAGGACAGCAACCTGCCCCTGGGCCAGGCATCTCTGAGAATGCTGCTGCTTCCCAAACCCACACACATTCTTCACCTAGCAACCCTTTGAGCCTGCATCCCCCTTTCTTGTACCCCAGAGAAAATAGGGAGAATGGCTGGCTGTCCCCAGATAAGCCTGGTCACCTTATCTCTTGGATCCTTCCATGAACCCTGAGAATGGGTAGGCCAAGTCTCATGATTCCGTCTCACAGACAGAGAAGACGAAGTCCAGAGAGGAATCCCATGCTCTATGACAGAGGCAGAGCAGGGCAGGGCTTGTCCCTGCGATGGGGGAGGGGCACAGGGGCTTCCCAGAGGGGAAGCTGGATCCTCCACTCACAGCTGCCCATCTTCCTGGAGGCAGATGACTTCATGAAGCAGAGCCGGGGCATGCTGCTGCTCTACAGCATGAAGAATCCCAGCTTCCCTGAATACATCTTCAGCAGCGAGAGCGGCATCATGTGTCTGGACATGCACATGGACCACCCCTACCTGGTGGTGGTGGGCCACTACGATGGCAACGTGGCCATTTACAACCTCAAGAAGCCCCACTCCCAGCCCTCCTTCCGCAGCTCGGCCAAGTCTGGCAAGCACACGGACCCTGTGTGGCAGGTCAGCCTCCAACCAGGATGGGAGAAGTGGGTATGGATGAGTAGCCAGTGGGCCTGGGAGCCACTGGAGGAGGGAGCTGGGGGAGGAGAGGCCACGAGCAAGGCGGTGGGGATGACAAGTACCAGCTTAGAGGCCGAGGGGCTGGGTGCAAGAAGGGGCAGAGAGGGGCAGCAGGCAAGAATCAGGAGGTAAGCGCGTCTGCAGTAAGAGCTGGGCTCTGCTGCCCAGAGCTCCCATCAGGAGGCCCATCTGTCTGCTGAGGACCTCTTAGGGCTGGTGATTGGTGACTCAGAGCCTGTGGCTGGAAGACTCCAGGGCTTGACAGGCCTCTGCTGAGTGTCTCAAGGGCTTCAGTTCCCCGTCTCTGGGCTCCTCCACTCCCCACAGGGGCTCTCCTCTGTCTCCTGGGCTAGATTTAGGGGACTCCCAGACAGGGGTGGGGTCTGCCAGTTGTCTACCCTCTTGGGGTGCTGTAAGGCCTGGTAGGTAAGGTCTGTCCTGGGGCTTCTCTGTATACCCCTCTTCTCCAGAAAGGCACAGAATGGGGCCATTTCTGGACAATGTGCCCGGGTTTCACCCCAACTCTGTGTCTCCCATCTTCGTGCACTGGGCATGGATCTCACAGTTTCCCTCTCAGCTCTGGCTTTGCAGGCCCTCCCTCACTGTGTTCTTAACGTCCTCCTCCTTCTGAGGCTGTGCATCCTTACCCCACGGGCAGGTCTGGGAGAATCTAAGGATGGATTTCTGCCTCAAGTGGCCCAAGGCCTCTGGGCTCGTCAGGCAGTGCTGTGCCTCTGTCTTCTCTTCCCCCTCTGCACCCCTGCCTTCCTGGCCCTAAGCTGAGTCATGCGGACACCTGCCCCAGGCACTGGCTCTCAGCTGCCAGACAGGCATGAGCAGAGGGAGGACTGTCCAGACACAGGGGATGCGGTGGCTCTCAGCTTCATCCTTTGCCCAGAGCCAGGGCACAGGGAGGGAGGCACCCCCTCCCCCTAAATGCCCTCCCCCCACGCTTCACCAAAGCAGGGCCAGAGCTTGCAGCCTCTGGAGTCCTCTTCTCTGAAAAGCCTAGTTATCCTCTGGGCACACAGAGGTCTCCAGACACGGGGAGGATGACTGCAGAGACTTTAAAGCCCAGGGAGAGGAGAAAATACCCACTTTTTTCTTTCTTTCATTTTTTTGGTGAGGAAGATTGGCCCTGAGCTACCATCTGTTACCAATCTTCCTCTTTTTGCTTGAGGAAGATTGTCCCTGAGCTAAGATCTGTGCCAATCTTCCTCTATTTTGTATGCGGGGTGCCACCACAGCATGGCTAGATGAACCACGTGTAGGTCTGTGCCTTGGATCTGAGCCCACGAACGTTGGACCACTGAAGCGGAGTGCTCAAACTTAACCACTACACTGCCAGGCCGGCCCCAAAAGACCCACTTTGATCATACTGAACCAGCACCAGTCCTGCCCCAGCTCTCCCAGCTCAGACAGCCCAGGGCCAAACATTGTACATCTCTGGTTGGCCTGACCACCCTCCTCAAGCCCAGAAGAGGGCGAGGGGCCGAGGCCGACCACCCGACGCCCACTCTGCCATGTTCTCTGAATCAGATCGCACGCAGGTTAGGGAAAGAAATGGGGCAGGCAGAAGACAATGATCCCTTTCACTGGGCCGGTGCCGGGGAGACTGGAGCCCACCTGGATGGAGGTGGCCTTCTGCTCTCCCACAGGGCTGCTGCCTTTGCAAAACCAAACACTCGAAGTTCTTGGCTGGAATCATGGCTTGTGAGATGGGTGGGCCTGCCTGTCTCCTCGGTCCCCTTCTTTCCCTCTCATTCCCTCCCCTTCCTCACGCCTCCACCTGGTCATGCCTGTTCAGTCGCTCTTCCTTCTTTGCTCCTCTGGGAGCTGCTAAGGGCTTGGTCTCTGGAGTTCCTGGTGGGGACATAACCACAGCCACAGGCTGAACAGGACAGGGCAGTATGCTAAGTGCTAAAGACGGCTGCTGGGGGCACTGAGGGGGGTGTCCAGACTGTCCGAGATGGGGAGCAGGGGCAGGAGAGCCAGAGAGGTCTTCCTAGAGGGAGCAACACCTGAGCTGAATGTTGAGGGCTGAGGACACATTACTTAGACGAAGAAGAGTACAGCGTGGTCACATGTGCAATGACACAGGGGCATCAGCAGAGTGGCCTGCTAGGAAATGACACATCATTTGAGGCACAGTATGAGAGATGGGGAGGGGGAGCAGGACCTGAACAAAGCAGAGGCCCCCAGTCCTGAGTGTGCTTCTCTAGCAAGTAGGAAGCTTAGTTTCAAGTGATGTGTTAGTACCGGAGCCCATAGAGTAAAAAGATGGGAGTGGAGCCGCTCTGCTGGGATCTGCATCCTGCTTGCTTGAGGGTCCCTGTTCCCACTCCCCTGTCCCCTGAGGGGCTTTCACAGGCTCCTAAGAGCTCCCCCAGCCTGGTTTGAAAATCACTGCCCAACCATCAGGGGGTTTGGGGCAGAGAAGACTCGCAGGCATGGCTGTGTCCTAGAGACAGCCTCTGGCTGCAGCCTGAGCTCCGGCAGGGGGAGGGGAGATGGCAATGAGAAGACGGCTGAGAGCTGTCGAGGCGGCGCAGCCAGTAGAAGGAAACCACCCACCAGATGTGGGAAAAGGGAAGAACGGGTGATGCTGCCCGGCACTCTGGTTTGGGGGGCCCAGTTGGGCATCCACAGAGGTGGGAAATGGCAGAAGAGGAACAGGTTTGGCCAGAAGTTAATCCAAGAAGCCAGAGGAGGTGTCCTACAGCAGTTGGCTGTAGAAGCCCGGAGCTTGAAGGAGAACGGGGCTGGTGAGTGAGATGCCAGAGACATCAGCGCCTAGGGCCTTCTTGTGGCAGAGACCCGGGGGTTGTTTTGGATCTCACATGCCCAGCTGGGGCAGAAGGACTTTGTTCTGTTGGTGGCGGGGAGCTATGGAAGGTTTTAGAGCCAGGGAGAGAACTGTCCATTCTGAGGGGATGGCTTCCTGTCCCATGGCACAGGCTGCTCCCCAAGGAGCCCATCTGGGTGTCCCGGTCCTGTTCAAGCCCCACTGTGAAGCCCCAACCACCAACACTCTGTGGTGTGTAGGGGGGTGTTCTGTGCCACACTGGGGAAGGGAGCGGGAAGGATATATGCGCAGAGACTGCAGCCGGCAGGTCTGCCATAATCAGATAAGGCAGAAGAGAAGGAATCCATGAGGCAGGCTCCATCTCCTCCCTACACCTGCTCCTGGGCATTCATTCATTTGCTTAACTCCACTTACCGCCTGCCCCTTCTTATATTCGTACCCTCCCACCCTCACCCCAGGAGCACGTGTGGGACTTGCACACACACACATACACACTCACTTGCAAATACACACACCACCCCCCACTGGGCATTAGGCTGCTAAGTGGGGTGTGAAATACAATTTCCATGTGTGCTGGCGGCTGCTCATTAAACACTTCCCTTTGCAGCTCCCTAGCGCCTCTTACAGCCTGGCCTTTGACACCCCCTGTCCCCTCTCTGCTTTAAAGGGACTACCTTTACACAGAGGGGGAAGTGGTCTCAGCATCAGGGCGGCTCTGACTTGTGCCTCACTGGTCCCCCAGCAAAAGTGCAAAACAGCTGGCTGCCCAGACGGGCCCGGGCAGGACCGGGCCTGCCCTCGTGAGCTCTGATCAGCAGGCCTGGGGGGTGGTTGGGGAGGGGCAGTCCCTTCTCCCCCTCACCACACCCCTCAACAGCCATGGTGACAGCTGTGGTACAGGCAGTGACACTGGGTTCCTGTCGTCCCTCACTGGGCCTCTGCTTGTGGCAGGGGAAGGGACGGTGGTCCCAGCATGGGAGGTCTGGAGGGAACTGAAGAATGGAAAGCTCTGGGTGCCCAGCCCCGCCCCAGCTCTCCAGGACACGGCTTGGCTGGGCCTCCACATCTGGCAACAGAAACTTGAGCCTCAAGCGTGTCATCTTCATAAGACAACAGCTCTGTCTCCAAAACACTTTCCCATATGTTTGCTTCCAGCCCTGAGAAGATGGGTTGGGCGGGATTATTAACCCTGATTTGCAGATGGAGAAATGCAGCTCAAGTCTGAGATTTGGGAGCAAGATTCTGGGAGCTAGACCTAGTGGTAAAGTGAAGGTGGGAACAGAGAAGAGATTGCCTAGAGAAGGGCCAAGCCTGGAAGAGGAGGGCGGGGGCGGGGCTGCTCCTCCCCACCCCCTAAAAAAGCGGGAAAGAACCCCCCAATTCCTAGGATGATGGTAACAATGAGGATATTAGCTATCATTTATCGAACACAATATTTGCAATGTTCTGACCTAACGACTTAGTCACGTTCTCATTTATTCCTTACAACAAACCTGTCCTATTATGGTTCCTGTTTTATAAACGAGGAAACTGGTTGATGGGCTGTTTCCTTTCCAGGCCCTGTCTATGTGAGGAGGTTGAACCCAGAGCTGCGGCCTCTTCCCTAGAACCAGGCGTCTAGAACTCAATCCAGGGAGGAATCGGGCACCCCCACTGCCGAGCCAATGGGTTAGGGCAGTGTCCTGACTGGCACTGCTGCCCCAGGATGGTCAGAGAGAGAGGGATGGGAGAGACAGAGATGAGTGGAGGGAGGGCCAATTGTGGGACTCTGGGAAACGGGCTCCCAGAACTTGCTCTGAACCTCGGATGGGTTCTTGAGGGAGCCCAGCTCAGCTGACAGCCCTAACTCAACAACCTAGCAGTGTCCCTGAGCTCACAGTTTGGGATATTTCAGGTCAAGTGGCAGAAGGATGACATGGACAACAACCTCAACTTCTTCTCTGTGTCATCTGATGGCAGGATCGTGTCTTGGACGCTTGTGAAGGTGCCTGTTTCCCAGAAGGGGTTGTGCAGGGGTGGAAATAGGAGTGGGGGAAACTGAATGGCAAAGGGACCCCCAACCCTGCTGATCCAGCCCAACCCACATGCCCTCTTCCACCCCTCTGTGACTGCAGAGCGAGCTGGTTCACACGGATGTCATCAAGCTGAAGGTGGAGGGCAGCACCACGGAAAGTCTCGAGGGGTTGCAGCTATACACAGTGGGTAGGAGCCCCCCACCAACACACATCGAGGCCTGCCCAGGTCACTCGGGCCCTGTGAGGGTCAGTGATGGTGGCCCACCCCTTGCTGAGCACTCCTACCTCCACCTGTGCCGAGCTGGACAAGGGGTAATGGGAGAGCCTGTCTGCCCAGCCCAGCCCTTGGCCTTTCGCAGACCCTCCGTGTTTATGCAGACCCTGTTCCTGTTTATGCAGATCAAGTGCTGTTATGCAGATCCAACCCTGTTTATGCAGATCAGGCCCCTGTTTACCCAGACCCTGTCCCTGTTTACTCAATTCCTACCCTGTTTATGCAGACTGTGTCCCTGTTTACCCAGGCCCCACTCCTGTCTGCAGAAGGCCTGGCTGTTTGCAGAGTCCCGACTGCCTGGGACAGCAGCAGGCCAGAGGGCCAGTCTCTATTGGCCTGGCTGGCCCCGGCCCTCACAGGGGCCCGGCTCAGGCTGTCCTGGGGCTGCTGGCTAGAGGAGGTGCTGGGAGGCTCCCTCAGAACCAGGCTAAAGCTGCTCCCTCTTCTCCCGAGGCTGTGGCACCGCCTTCGACTTCCACAAAGAGATCGACTACATGTTCCTAGTGGGCACGGAGGAGGGGAAAATCTACAAGGTGAGGCAGGGCCGCCCCTATGCCAGCTCGCTACAGGGCCGCCTAGATCAGAGCATCCCAGGAGCCCGTCGTTCTCAACAGACCCTCTTCTCACAGACCTTAGGGCTCATCAGTTCTGGAAGTCTTCTTGGGGGAAGAGAATGCATTTCTGGACCTGCTGGGGTGGCAGGAAGAGGGGCTGACTGCAGGAAAGGGGAGGACGGACCTCCGGGGTGACTTTAGCCCAGCCTGGCCTCTTTCCGCGGGGGCCCTCCCTCTCTTCCTGGGAGCGGAGGAGGTAGAAGTGGGTGTGGGGGTTGGGGAAGTTGGAACATTCTGGGAAGACTTCCTGGAGGAGATCTGAACTTGAGCTGAGCTTTGAAGGCCAGGTAACAAGAAAATTTCTCTCTGAATGCCGGGTGCATCCTAGCCGGCAGGACGGAACTTCATGGCTAGTTTCTGCAAGGTCTCAGTGTTAGTAGGTGAATGTCCTTCTGAACCTCCGTCCATCCAGAAATAGCTCTGCTGCAAGCTTTTCTTAGGCTCAGAGACTCAGAATGTTAATTACAGACAGCCTCCCGGGAGCCCCTGAGGCCCAGCCAGAGCTGGTCTGAATGCAAAAGAGGTCCCCCCTCCTTCCCAATGGCAGATGGGAGAGGCAGGAGGGAAGAAGACACTAGTCACTCACTCTGTCTCCTGGAGGAAGGGAGCGAGGGGCCTGCTGGTCAGGGCAAGAAACCCAATGGGAAATCATGAAATTGGAACTTGCTCCTGGCTCAGCGCCTGCTCTTACCTGGGCGAGGTGGGGTATTTATCACTGTTGCGAGGATTCTGTCTGTGGGCTGTGGGTGGACCCAGGGCTCTGTCTGTCTGTCCACAGGCCTTGGCCTGGGCATAGGCTAGGTCACACCCCACCCAGGGCCCTCAGACCTGCTCTGCCTTGGCTCAGGGAGAGAAGGCCTTTTCTGCCTGGCCTGGAATCTTCGCCCCGAGTCCCTTAAGCCCCTCCTCTCTCTCTGGTTGTGTTGAGAGTGAGAAGAGCAGCCGCTTGGCCCCAGCTCAGCTGTGACAGTGATGTGGGGTGAGGACAGAAGAGGAGTCTCAGGTTCTGACCCTCCAGGGAAGTGACGGCTGCTGACCTCTCTCTCACTCCTGACCCCTGACCCCCACCCTAGTGCTCTAAATCCTACTCCAGCCAATTCCTGGACACCTATGATGCCCACAACATGGCAGTGGACGCTGTGTCCTGGAACCCATACCACACCAAGGTCTTCATGTCCTGTAGCTCTGACTGGACAGTGAAGATCTGGGACCACACCATCAAGTAAGGAGCATGCCCTCCCTCAGCCCAGCCTGGGCTGGGGCCTGGCCTGTGAGCCTTCTGTGTCATGAGCTCTCCATCCTTCTACCTTGGCAGGACCCCGATGTTCATCTATGACCTAAATTCAGCGGTGGGCGATGTGGCCTGGGCACCATACTCTTCTACTGTGTTTGCGGCAGTCACCACCAATGGGAAGGTGAGCGCCCCCTTCCTGACCCTGCTGAGCCCCCACTGGAGACAGGATGAGGTGTCTCAGGGTCTCCCTCCTGGAGAGGTCAGGCAGGGAAGATGGGACAGAAGGACTGTGTATTCTCAAGGGCCAGGCCACCCAGGGCCCTGTCAAAAGAGAAATCATTCATCCCTTGAGGTCTTGAGGAGAGAATGGGGCTGGTCACCTTGAAGGAGAGGGCATTGTGGGGGATAAGATGTCATGAGGAGCAGTTATCTTCTCTCAGGGTCCTGGGGAGGAAACGACAAGGTGGCAGGGACTAGCCTGATGTAAGGAAAAACTTATGAGCCAGAGTTGATCTGTAGTTAAAATAGTGTCTAAAAGGTAGCGAAGTCCCCATCCCTGGGAGTATGCAAGCTGAGTCTGAGAAGGGGAGATGACAGGGGTCTACGCAACACTCAGAAACAAACATTTTGTGAGAGAATTCTTAGACACAAACCATTTCCCTTATGGACTTTGATATAAACTGAGAGGCGACTACCCCAGGAGAGAATATGGTAATTAAGACATCACCCTACAGTCAGTCCATCATCCATCTGCTGAACAGAGTTTACTAAGGACCAACTGTGGTGCCCAGCTCCAGGCTAGGGCCTGGTGAATCAGGTCCCTGCTGTCACAGGGCTTACACTCCGGTGAAGGGAAAGAGACAGAAAGCAACAACAACAAAACTCCCGTAGTGTTAGGTGCTAGGCAGGGATTCAAAGAGAATATGGTGTTTGCAGCAGCATTATTCATAATAGCCAAAAAGTGGAAACAGTGCAAATGTCCATCACCTGATGAACGGATGAACCAAATGTGGCCCATCCAAGAGGACTGTTATTCAGTGATACCAAGGGGTGAAGTACTGACACATACTACAACATGGATGAACCTGAAAACACGCTGAGTGCCAGAAGCCCGTCACAAGACCCCGCACTGGATGCTTCCATTTATAAAGGTCTAGAGCAGGCAAATCTATAGAGACAGAAAGTAGACTGTGGTTGCCCAGGGCCGGGGCTGTTGGGAGCAAATGGAGAATGACGGCTAATAGGCACAAGGGTTCTTTCTGGGGTGATGAAAATGTTCTAAAATTGGTTGTGGTGATGGTTGCATAACTGTGAATATACTAAAAACCAGGAATTGTATACTTTAAATGTGTGAATTTTATAATATGTGAGTTATATTTCAATAAAGCTGTTATATTTTTAAAGAGAGAGAGAAAGAGAGTGACGTAAAAGGAAAGGCCTGGGTGGTCTCTTAGATAGAGTGGTCAGGGAAAGCTTCTTTGAAGAGGTGACATTCAAGCTGAGAGCGAATGACAAGAAAGAGCCAGCCGTGTGAAGATGGGGGAGGCATTCCAGATGGAGGGAACAGCTCCTGCGAGTGCCCTGGGGGTTCTGGCTGGGGTCTAGTGAACAAAGAGGAGGGAGTGTGAGGTGAGAGTGGAGAGTGGGGGATCTAGAGGAAGGGATCTGGGTTTTGTGTAGGGTGCCAAGGGAGGCTCTTGGAGGATTTCAGGTTTTTTAAAGGTCAGTCAGTCTGCCGCGTGGAGGCTGGACTGGAGAGGGCAGGAATGGAAGCAGGGAGGCCAGTCAGATGTTACCTCGCTGTCCAGGCAGCAGCTGCTAATGGGTTGGACTCAGGGCGTGGTAGAAGTCAGATCAAACACTTGCCGAGCACTTGCGTGGCAAGCACTGTCTGAGCACCTCTCATCTGTTAGCCTCTATCCCCTCGTTTATAAAATGGGGATAATAACAGAACCCACCTATAGAGTGGCTGTGGGGATTATGACTAGATATGCCCTGTACCGTGCTCATGCAGAGAATACTACAGAGTAAGTGCTCAATGCACAGTAGCTGCAGTTGTTGTTAATTCTGTATAGACTTAAATTTTCTCCTGAACTTTTTATTCTCATTCCCTCAAACACAAGAAAAACACAAACAGAGACACAAATCTGCTCTCACCCTGCTTCCAGTTCCCACTGTGCCAGGCTTCTGTTGGGTTTCCCCAGAAGGCCCGGGGGCGGGTCCTCTGAGGTGGGGGACAGGGGCCTCCTGACCCCTGAGTGTGCTGACATGCTGACACCCACCTCTCCACAGACCCACGTGTTTGACTTGTCCATCAACAAGTACGAGGCCATCTGCAACCAGCCCGTGGTGGCCAAAAAGAAGAACAAGATCACCCACGTGCAGTTCAATCCCATCCACCCCATCATCATTGTGGGTGACGACCGTGGGCACGTCACCTGCCTCAAGCTCTCACCCAACCTGCGCAAGATGCCCAAGGTACAGGCTGGGGGAGTCTGGGCTGCTGCCCAAGGGAAAGGCTCCAGGATTGGGGGGGTGGGGGTGGAAAAGGGGAGGAGCCAGGGGGTGGCCGGCAGGTTTCTGCCTTGGGAGAGCCAAGGTAAGGGTGGTCATTGCCCAAATCAGGAGCACAGGGAGGAGGTTTGTGGGGAGACAATGAGATCGGTTTTGACATGCTGAATCTGAGTTACCTGTAGGACCCCAAGTGGAGACATCAGGTAGGAATGGGACTCTATGGGTCTGAAGCCTAGGGGAAACACGTGGGCATCACTGGCTTATTTGGTGTGGACCAGGTCACCCAGGCAGCGGGGCTTGGGGCTTAGTCACTGCTTCATTGGCTGGGCTTGCACAGGGCTTCAGCTTCAGTGGTCCCCGAGCTGGGAGCTGTGGGTGCACACAGGCAAGAGGAAATGAGCCGTGAAGAGGGTAACTAGGCCAGCAGCCAGGCAGTCCTCCTTTTGAACTCTGGTTCCTTTCTGGCGTCTGTGATGATCTGGAGACCCTGCCTAGAGCCCAAGGATCCCAAATACAGGCCACAGAGCCCAGAGCCCTGACCTCAAAGTCTAGATCTCAGAGTCCCAGTTCAGACTTAAGAATCCAAGCCTTAGAATCCAGAGCTAAGAGTCCAACTTAAAAATCCAGAGCCCAGTCCTGCCCACTTGGGTGCTAAGAGAGGAAATGGAATTTGCTTTCTGCCAGGTTCAGGGGCCAGGATCAGAGCTGGGCCAGGGCTGGGCCAAGTTGCCCTGATGACGTACAATTGCAATTTGAAGCATTTACTCACAGTGTGAGGCAACAGCAGGGCCTATCTCTTTCAACTACTGACACCTGCCCCCCTGCACCCCTACCAAGGCAGAGGCCACCGCACCATCCCTCTCGTGCCGGCCTGGTCTATTCCCCACCACGCCAGGGAGGCAAGGGCTGGCAGTTTGGCCGGGCCTGTAATTCTAGCCAGCCGGGGGATGGGGTGGACTTGGCTATAAATACTCAGAAGGCTGCTAAGCGCCTGCAGCTGTGGCCCAGAGGCTGTGGTGGGATGGGGGGAGTCGGGCGTGGTCTGAAGCTCTTTGCCGAGCGCAGCTAGTTGGCCTCTAGGAGGGGGAAGGAGGCAGCACAATTTGTGGAACAGATAAAATCTGCTGTTAATTTAGTGAGGAAAGAGACCCAGGCTTGAGCTGACAGAGCTGGACAGCCCTGTGGGAGGGATCATGGTTGCCCCCTGGGGCAGGGGTACAGCCATCACACAGCAGTGAGGGGGTAGATCTGGGTGGGGGCCCGCCCTGCCCACTCTGACTGGGGAGGCAAGGATCTCCCACAGTCCCAATCCTCTCAGAGCAAGGGTCAGTCACAGCTGCGAGAGCTAGGCTCTGTGTTTCTGAGGACCTGAAGACATGGGCACCTTGCGTCAGAGAACCTGAGGAGGTGACAGCTGGGGGCTACTACTTGGGTGGATTGGCAGTTCCTATGAAGTTACCATCTGACCTTGTCAGCAGCCGAGTGATTGTGCAAAAGGAAGTCCTCTAGGCATCCCTCCTGCCCCTCCTCTGCGGGCTGCAGTCTCCCTGCCCTTCCCAAGAGGCCTTGGCCACAGAGGCCCGACTTCCTGGCCCAAGGAGCTTCCCATGATTGGTGTCAGAGCCCAGCATATCAAAGGGCAAGGACTATCTTTCCTTAACTGCTGTATAGATGGCAAACTAAAGCTCAGAAAGGCAAGAGACTTGCCCAGAGTCATGCAAGGAATTAACGACAAAGCTGGAATTAAAAGCCAGGTCCCCTAATTCCCAGGGGGATGGGGTGAGGCCAAGAAGAGAACATGAGCTTAATTCAAGAGGGAGAGAGGGAAGAGAGAGAAAAAGACATCTTCGTTCTGCCTCGAGAGTGAGGAGCTGAGCTGGGCAGTGGCAAAAGCGCTGGGCTGCAAGGGGAGGGGGAGACAGATTTGGGAGCAGGTGCAGGGGTCACACCAGGAGGAAATCTGAGCTGCACACAGTGTCAGCAGCTGGGATGGGGCCAGGAAGGGGCCTGCTGGCCCTGCACTCTCCCTTCACCTCACTGCCCAGGCCAAACCCAGGCTGGGCCCTCAGCAGGCAAGGCTGGGGCAGGTGCCAGTGAGCAGTGGGGACAGGTGGCCGACAGGGTGGGGATTCAGGAGCAGAGGGAAGGCAGGAAATGGCAGCTGCCCCAGCCTAGCCCACACCCCACCACCTGGACAGAAATGAAGATGGGACTGGTGCTGGTCTGCCAAGGAGCTCTCAGGACCTTGAGGGACATACACCCCAGTGTCCCAACTCTCTTTTTCTCGGGGCCCAGGTTACCAGCTGAAGCATCATAGTGCCCTGTAGACAGGGGTGAGGGATCATAAATTCAGGATCTGCTCTTCTGAGGGACAGTCCCAGCCAAGGACATCTGGAATCACATGGGATATCCCATCAGCCCTCCTAGGTTTGACATCCTTTCCCCCTTCCCCGGGTATGTCTGACACAGCAAGCCTGGCCCCAAATGGCAGCCCACTCCGAAGAATTAGGTACGAATACTAGGTGAGAGCACCTGTGGCTTTTTCCACAGCCCTCTCCATCTGCAAACACATACCTCTTAGCTCCTTGTTAGGACACAGCCAGGGACTGTCCTGGGGGAAGGGTGGTCCCAATGGTCAGAGGCCCCACTTCTTCCCAGGGCTATAGCTCTCCCTGACTTGAAGGGCTAGTTCCTCTGAGGGTCAGGAAGTGGATACCTTCCTCCACTCCTCCCAGCATCCAGACCCTGTCTTGGTCTGAGGTTCAGAGCGAGAGCTGGATGCTTCTTGTAGGCCTCACCTGGGCCCCTGTGTCACCCAATCTGAGTTGGGGAAGGATCCTGTGGGGGTCGGGGGAGGCAGAGGTCCAGAATCTAACTGGGCAGGGGAGGGGCAGGGCACAGCAGGCGATGGGGGACAGGGAGAGATGGCCCATCCCTCATCATGCCTCCCCCATGTGTACTTCCCCTCTCCCCAGGAAAAAAAGGGGCAGGAAGTGCAGAAAGGTCCAGCTGTGGAGATCGCAAAATTGGACAAACTGCTGAACCTGGTGAGGGAAGTGAAGACCAAGATCTGAGGGCCTGGCCTCAGTCCCTGTCCATTTCTTGAACCCAGTACTTGTAGCCCCTGAGCCTGGTACCCAGGCCCATCCTTAGCACCCAGTATGTGACCCCAGCCCTGATCAGGCCCCAGCATCTGCCCTCAGCACCCTGCTCCAGCCCTGGTCCCAGCACCTTACCCTAGAATGCGGCCCTCAACCACCATTACCCCCTCCTACCGTGCACAAATAAACTTGTCTGGAAGCCCATCCCTTACCTTTAATTTTGCTACCACAGGGCCCCCAGGAAGAGGAGAAAATCTCAGGGTAGAGCCATAGTTCCATTTATTACCCAACAAACAGTGGGAGGACCAGAGGAGGGGCCCAGCCTGGACACCCTCCCATTATTGCCATGGATTCCAGTTTGCTTCCCCAACCTTGAAGGCCTAGAGGCGACTGGCCTAGGGAGAGGGTGGACACCCCCTGGCCCTTGGAATGGAGCAGAGTTCAGATGGCCCCAGCCCTAGCACCAACTCATGAACCCCCGCCCCAGACCTGTCTACCTGGGGCCACCAGAGCCCCTCTTGGAGCCAGGCTGGCTAGACTCTGGGTGCTGGGTCCAGCTCCAGACAGGCTGTTCTCTGAGTTCTGAACCCCAGGCTGGCCGGACCCTGGAATCCTGATTCCAGGCTCTGGGTGGGGGCTGGACTTAGGTCCCAGACTCCAGGCTAGGCCCGGGGACTTCAGGGCTGCAGCAGGTAGCTGCCTTCATGGCTGGGCTTCTGGGGCGGGGGCGCCTTCTCGGGACAGGGGCCAGGGCTGGAGTTGGGACTGGATTCGGAGAGGGAGTCGATGTCAGCAGAGCGGGAGTGGCAGGCCCAGCAGAGAATGACCCAGAGCAGCAGCAGCAAGAAGCCTACGAGGCCGTTGCAGACGATGGCGATGAGGGCGCCCTGGGAGATGGCTGCCCCCATGACGGGCAGCGCCCTCAGACCAGCACAGACCTCGGGGCTCCCTCAACGGCAAGGCCCATGCCGAGGGGGACTCCGGTAGCGCCGGCCTTCCGCGGAGGCTGTCCCGTCCACACGCAACGATTCCTGGGCAGTGGCGACGTCCACCTGCAGTCCTGCGCCTATGGGGGCACAGGGCAAAGGGGAGGGTGTGAGGAGGAAGGGGTGGGGTGAGGCCCCCCACACCTCTGGCCTCCCTGGCACAGGACTCGTGTCCCAGCAGGCCCAGGAGCCCCCAGAGCAACGCCTCCTCCGCAGGCCGCTCTGGGCACCTGGATGGGGGCGTAGCCACGGTGGGAGGCCGAGCGGGTGGCTCCTGCTCCCGGAACCGTGCTCGGCCTGGCCCTGCCCACCCGCTCCCAGCCCGCCGGGCACTCGAGTGGGCGGGACCGAGGAGGCCCGCGGCCTGGGAGGATGGGGCCCGCGGCCGGCCGGCGCGTGTGGCCGGCCGGAGCCCTGGGGCGCTCACGGAGGGAACTTTGTGGAGGCCTGCAGGCGGGGGACTGCGGGCCAGGGCTGCGCCCCGGAGGGCCCGGGCTGCCTGTGCGGCAGGGCTGTGTCCGTGCGTCCGGCTGGGTCTCGGTCCCCTCGCCTGGACGTGTGCCTCTGCCTCCCGGGCTGTGCCGCTGTCTGTCTCTCCGGGCAGCGTCTGCCTCTCTGTGCGGCCCCCTCTCCGGTGCGTCTCGCTTCTCTCCAGTCTCTCTCTCTGTGTCTCTGCACCCGTCCGTCCCTGTGTGCACGGGTCCCCGGGTGCATGGGTCCCTGTGCGTCCCTCTGTCCCCGTGGACGTGCCGCCTCCTCTCCGTGGGTCTGTCTCTATAGTTCTGTCTCTGTCTTTGTGTCTCTCTTTCTCCCCGCTGTCCCTGACTCTGAGGGTCTGTGTCCTCGCCTCCGCCCCCGGCTCTCCGGTCCTCGCCGCGCGCCCGTGGGGGAGGCCCCTTACCTGAGTGGAGCCCGGGGCGCGCCCGCGGAGGGTCCGGGGCCGCGGGATGCTGGGCGCCGACTGAGGCTCGGAGCCGGCGGGCGGGGGGCGGCGGGCGGCGGGCAGGGACGGCGTCCCCTCCCCCGGCCCTCCCCCTCGGCCGCGCAGCCTCCGCCGGCCGCTCCCGCCGCGGCGCGACCGGGGCGGCCTCTGCCGCGGGCGGTCTGCGGCGAGCGGGCACCTCCTCCCCCTGGGGCGGCGCCTCCTCCGCGGCCGCGGCCGCTCGCTGGCTCGCTCGCTCGGCGGCGCTCGGGCGGCGGCGGCGGTCCGGGCGTAGGGTTCGGCTGGGCTCGGCTGTGTTCGGCTACGCTCGGCTGGGCTCGGCTGGGCTCGGCCGGGCTCGGCCAGGCTCGGCAAGGCTCGGCCGGCAGCAAAAACAGCGAAGAGCCCCGCCTCCTGGGAGGCCGGCGGCCAGCAGCCTGTCGGGGGCGGAGCCATCCCCGCACCGCTGCCGCCATTCAATTGGCTGGCCGCGCCAGGCGCCCGTGCCATTGGTCGTGCGCTGGGGTGGGGACTGGCCCGCCCTTTGTCCAGGCGGGGGCGGGAGCGGGAGGAGGGCTGAGGGGGCTACTCTGTCTAGATCCCTCCCGGGGGAAGGGGGCGGGGGCGAGGCCCATCTACTCGCGGAGAGCTCTTGCCCCTGCCACACCTGGAAGAGCTGCACACCTAACATCTGAGAAAAGCCAAAGCCTCTGTACCCCCATACCTGAGGGGACCGCCCCCCATGTCTGCAAGAGGTCTCTGTCCCTGTCATGTGGAGGCAGACTCTGGGTCCCCGCGTCTGGGAGGAGACAGAACCTCCTCCTCTTGGAAGCCCCCTGTACTCCCGCACGTCCGCTCTCACCCGGGTGTGGGCCCTGCATCTACACTTCAGAGGGTCTGCAGTTGTCTCCGCACTCCCTGGCCCCGGGAGGGGTGAGCAGCTCTGCCCATGCAAGTTCTTTGGACACATTTATGGAGCTCCCACCCAGGACTGGCTGCGGGTTTGTGCTTTGCTCTGCTATGAGGGAGCCTAGGACGGAGAGGAACGGGGTCCTCTGAGGGATGGCTCAACCCTGGCTGGAATAGGACCAGGCATGACTCTCCATCCTAGGAGCTCTCCTCAGAGGAAGACCAGCCTGGGGAGCAGCCCTCGGGTAGACCTTCCTACCCTACCTCATATGCCAGTGATTCCTAAGTGTTCTGAGCTAGACCCTTTTCTCATCTGCACGTATTCTCCGTGGACGAGCACATCCCGAAAGCAATATCGTGAAGTCTCTCAGTACTCCCCAATCCAGCGTTAACTTATCTCTCGCATGCTAGACAAAGATCCAAGTGCCTACCAGAATCTGGGTGACACTGATTCCTGGTTCTGCAACTTAACTAACTTCGTGACCTTGGGCAAGTTGCTTACCCTCTTTTAGCCTCAGCTTCTTCATCTGTAAAATGGTTTTAGTAATAGCTACCTCTCAGGATTGTAGTCACTAATTCATTTATACCAGACTAACCACATCTCAGCAGATGTCAAATGATACAACCCCAAGGACCACGTGGCTAAGGTGCCCCTTCCTCCAATGCCATGAAATTCACATGAGATCCCTATAAATCCAAATGCTGTCTTGAAAATGAGAAAGGGAAAGGTAAAGTAATCTGGAAGACTGAGTCATCCAAACCTACTGAATTTCTTTGTCTAAAATAAATTTTTGGACCCTACTGAGTTTACCAGAGTGGATTAATTTTAGTTGCCCTTGGCCCTGTTACCCAGCAGGGTGGAGGCATTGTGAACAAGATCAAATCGGTTCCAGGAAACAGAGGAGACTTAGATCGTTGCAAATCTGTGTGTAATCTGAGTGAATTTGTGACCCAGCTTCAGGAGTTCAGATGTTATCCTGAAAACGGGGAAGCCACTGAAGAATTTTGAGCAGAAGAGTAAATGTGATCATATCCAAAAATTAGAAGGATGATTTGGGCTGCTGGGTGGAAGGAGGGATTGAAGGCATTTGAGAGTGAAGGCAAGGACTGATGACAAGGGACTGAATTGATGGGGGCAGGTAGGAGTGGAGAGAACAGGAGAGCACTGAGGGTGTTTGGGAGTTATGACTGGCAGGACTCAGAGACCTAGACCTATAGGATATAGGAGGTAGGAGGGAGGGATAGTCAAGGCTGACCCCCAGGTTGCTGACTAGGGGTACTGTGATGCCATGGACTGAGATAGGGAACACACGACAAAGGCTGAGTTTCAGCAGGGGGCTGGGGGATGAGGGGTGGGGAAATGATGAGATCCGTCTGGGATATGTTGAATTTGAGGTACTAATTGGACACCCAAGTTGAGATGTCCAGTAGACAGCTGGATAAACAAACAGGTCTGAGGATCAGGAGAGAGGTCCAGGCTGAAGATAGCATTTCGTGAGTTATAAGCAAAAGAGTAGTAGTCAAACCAGAAAAGTAGATGAGCTCACCCAGGAAGAGTAAGAACTAGTGTAAGCAAAAAGATACATTTATAATCAGATTCTGAAAACCTAAAGACAGGGATGCCTCAGGAACAACTGGAACTAATAGACGCAAAAGCCTTAGGTTCTCTCTCTGCCTCTCATCTGTTACTTTCTGCCTGTCTCCTTCATTTCCCTCCCCTCCCCTAGCCCCAGTCCCTGTCGTCCCTACCTCCAGACTAGCTTCCAATGCTCTTCTTGTCCACATGGTGAAAAACGTGACTTCAGACAATCCCAAAGCTTAAATCTTACTGTCTAGGCATCCAACCACCCTGGCTTCTTTTTCTTGCTTGCAGTTTGCAAATTCCTGAGGAAATACTCTGGTTGGCTCAGCTAAGTTAGATGCTTAACTCTAGACGAATCAACTGTGGCCAAGAGATGGATGAGGATCAAATTGCCTGCCTAACACGGCCCACAATAACCCCATGGACAATGGTGGGGGGCGGGGAGGGGGGTCCCAGGAGGAGAGAGATCCTAAAAAAGCAGAATGGCAGGTGTTCACTATAGTCCACCCTTTGTTTGCACAACACACACACACGTTGTTTTCCTATATATATGATTCCAGAAATGCCCCCACCTTCATAATCCAACCATCCCACTATACATATGCCAATAAATTCACCTTCTCTCCAATGGAGGGCAGCTCAATGACACATCCAGCTACTGTCTCCGGAGATTACATCATAGGACCACTGTTCTTCATATTTAGGTTCTTTGAGTAAAGTCCTTTCATGCTCTAGTCAGGTCTCTATAAGGTATGAATATGGTGTCTAATAATCACATTACCTTTGTTTGGGCTGCCTTTGAGCTATCTTTAAACCATTCCTACCCCCCTCCCAAAAAACTCCTGATATTTAGAGATGGAAGAAAGAGACAATAAAATGGAGTAAAAAGAAAGCACTGTACAGTGCTCACTAATCTAGAGCATCATCCATACATTTTTTGGCCATGAATAACAATGAAAACAATGGGACTAGGAAATTTCTTGGCATCTGTTTGTTGACTCAGTTCTTTGGCTACAGAGTTCAATCAGAGTACAGCCAATCTGGCTGCTCTAGGTTTTGCCCACAAGGATGAGATCCCTCATCCAGTCCTCTGAGAGCGCCATTGTAGAGGAATTCTCTGTGGGGCACTGTACTGATTAGCACCGCACTTTCTGGTGGTGTTTGAGGGATTATCCGGGGACTGAGCAATCACAGATCTCTGCATTTATGAGGATTGGGTGTGGTTTTATTTTTCCTCCCAGATGATACAGTTCTTTTAAAACCATAATCAGCTGTCTGTCAGTTTCATCTGGGGGAGAATTCCTTTTGCTAATAACATATTTCATTTATCCTAAGCCACATTTTTTCTGGTTTAAACAACTCAAATCAGAATATGGCTTACAATTAATGGCATGTAATAGTTTTTTAGGCTTTTCTTTTCTTAGTAGTTCATAAAATAACTTGCCTCCTATAATTGATAGAACATAAGATTTATTTAATATAGTAATTTTATCAGCCAGAGTTCTTTTTCACAAATAATACAATCCACTCTGGTTAGTTGAAGCATAAAATGGATTTGTTAAAAGATATTATTTAGCTCAGAATTGTTAGGAGGGCTGAGGAAATGGACTTGAGGCTAAGTTTCTAGGAACAACACCCAAACCATACCACACAACCTGATGAGGAAGCCACAGCCACTGCCACTCCAAATACTAAGCACCGGGAGTTCAATTTGACTGCCAGCTTTACAAGCTCTTCGGCCCTTCTGTGGTAAGAGCTCAATATTGTAACCACTGGGAAACCACTGCTGTTCCCACTCCCACCCCCGGAAGCTGGACACTTGTACTACCAGCAACAGCAGAAACTGAAGTCGTATGTCCAACTTGCTTCCTTCCTCTATCGGTCAGGATTAGCTAGGTAACACAGTAGTTTAAAACAACCCCCAGAACTTCCTGGCATAAAATAATAAAGATGTATTTCTTGCTCAGGCTACAGTTCCAGCATTCGTGAAGAGGGGAGGGGGAGTCGTGCTCACTGTGGTCATTCAGAGATTGAGGCTCCGCCTCTTATGCTGATACCATCTTCTTGATAGGAACCCTCAGAGTTTGCTGTGGCAGAAGACAGTGAGGAGAAGCATACACTGGCTTCTGCTCAGCTTGCATTGATCAAAACAAATCTCATGGCCACACCTAACATCAAGTGACAAGGGAAATGCAATCCTCCTGGTGCTCAGAAGGAGAGAAGAACCAGAAACATTGGTGAACTTTAGTGATGTTTACCTCCCTCATATTGCTCATTTCCAAATCAAAGTCTCACGTCGGGGAGGTAGCAAGCTGCAAGGGATGCTGGAATTTTAGTTCTGACTTCTATACTGAGGAGGCTGGATTGTAAAATTAGGATTTTCCCACATGGAAAAACTATTTAAAAGGGGAAGGACATCCATGAATACAACAGATTTCTACTAATATAGTCAATACTAGAATTTTGTAGAACCATGCTCTCTGAAGCTTTGCCAAGAAGATATGGGGCCTGCACAAGTTCTTGGAGCAATTACTCTTTTTTTAGCACTGTGTCTGGGGGCTCTTTCAGTCCCTCTGCCTATGCCTTCTGGCTTCATGGGAAATCATAGGCTGGAGTTCCAGGGCTACAAGCTTTTCTTCTTTAGCCTGCCCTGGAATGATTCCCTTGCCTCACCCGCATTCCAGTAAACTCACTTTACAATGGGAGGGACCATCACATTTGCCTGGCAGGATAGGGACATCCAAAATAGGTGGTCTGCACGCAGTTAGGGGACACCAGAGTATTTAACTTGCTTAAGGACATGTGTGTCAGACTGGTAGGGCTAGATCATTATGTAGCCTTACTGAATTGCAGAACTAAGTTGTTGACTGTTCTCAATGTTGGTTCCCTGATTAGGAAACTGAGACGTCCTAGCAATCAGGGTGGAGGTACAGCAGGAGAGTCAGAGGAATTGGGAAGCCTTGCATGTTGTCCCCACCCTGCCTCCTCTCTCTCCTTTTTTCTCTCCAGACAAGCTTCCTATGCTTCTCTAGTCCACGTGATAATAAATTCAGCTTCTGACAATTCTCAACTTCACAGCTTAAATCTAGGTACCCAACAACATGTTGGCTTGTCTCTTTCAGTTCCAGTTCCAGCTTATCC
Organism: Equus przewalskii; assembly: GCF_037783145.1. NCBI lineage: Eukaryota > Metazoa > Chordata > Mammalia > Perissodactyla > Equidae > Equus > Equus przewalskii. The sequence continues at coordinate 48,803,518 of NC_091852.1, forward strand.
TTCTCAGTTCCAGTTCCAAAATTCCTAAGGACTTGCTCTCATCAGCCTGGCTTTGGTCAGCTGCCACTCCCTGCACCAATGATCTGTGGGAGGGTCATAATATGGCGGCTCCCTTGATGACTATATGAGTGAAAGGCAGTTCCCACCAGAAGGGAGGGCCATCTAAACAAAATATAAAGAAGTCCACCATACTAACATCTATGGATGCACGGGAAAAGATAAATCTGCAAAGTAAATAAGGAAGGAGCTGTCAGAGAGAGAGAAGGAAAACCAAGAGAGAACATAGTTTCAGGGAAGCCAAGAAAGGACAGAAGTTCGAGGAGGGAGGGGTCAGCAATCCAAATGTCAGAGAGCGGTCCAGTAGTTTATACAGAAGGGACTAATGGACTTAAGAACAAGGAGGTTGTTGATGTCTTGGCAAGGAGGAGTTCCAGTGGGCAGTGGGCAGTGGGCAGTGGAGATTGTGGTGGATGCCAGATTTTAGCAGTTTCAAGAGTGAGTAAGAAGTTGATGCAATATAGATGATTCTTTCAAGAAGATTGACTAAAAGTTAGGAGTAAGGAGAATAGATACAGAAAGATGTAGAACCAGAGGAAACTTTTTTTAATTTCTAAAAATGTCTTATTTGTTTCTTACATGGGCAGGTTTACATACTGGTGGGAAGGAACCAGGATATAATTGATAGCTATTTTTATTATTACTGTCCATCTCCCCTGGGCTGTGCAGATGTAGACAGGCAGGGACAGGGATGGAAGCCCCGGTAGAAGGTATGAACCATTTCAACTGTCGACGAAAATAATCCATAACCAATCTATAAATGAAAATTTGGGAGAGTTTATTCTGAGCTGAAATCTGAGGACCATGGCCCGGGGCCTTTCTTCCCAAAGGAAGAAATGGCACCAAAGAAGTGAGGTATACAGGGTGGTTATATATCCCCAAACAGGACGTTTCACATATGATTGAAATGTCCCTCCCACAATAGTCACAAGATTGCCCTGTCGGCACAGCGCTTGATGGACACAGCAGGTAGTGGGTCTGCTCTCTCGGAGGGCGTAGCAGGAGGCAAGTCTATTGTCTCGAGCTGGTTGGTCACAGGTGAGCACAGCAATCAGTTTCTAGCCTAAGGAAAGACGCTTAATCCTTAAGGAGATGCCAACGTTGGGAGGGGGAGGGAAGTTGCACCTTTATCTCAAGGGCCTTGGTTCTTGCCATAGGAATATCTAAAGCAGATATACAATGCATGCTCAATGGCCACGGTCAGGCCCTTTTGGAAGGACAAGGTCAGGCCGAATTAGGTTTACACAAAATGGCTTCCTCATATACTCCAATATATCCTATTACTTGCCATTTTTATTTGTCACAACTTTTCCCAGGCCACACTGGAAAGGAGGGCAGAGAGTAGGTGTCTGGCCACAGCATTGGGTGACCCAGGTCCGGGCTCAGGGATCGCACCATGATCTATGCCCAGACAGAGAGGCCTTGTGTGGAGAACAAAGGGGCCCAAGGCTGGAACCAATCCTCAGCAGGTGGGGGCAGGGGACACAAACAACTAAACTCTGGGGCAAGCACACTTGCCGTGTGCTGATTTCCCCATCTCAAAACCCTACCTATTGCTGCCCCTACCCGCCTGCTCACTCCTCAGCCTCCCTGCCAAGCTGTCACCTGCTTTCCCAGCGACCTTCCCCACCTCCCATCACTCCTCAGCCACTGCCCCCACCTTCTGAGCTCACCATCCCTGAAGCTGCCTCACCAAGGTCACTTTCACCTCATTATCACATCCAATGAATACTTTTCAGTCCTTATCTTTGTTGACTTTTTGGCAGCATTGAGGCTGTTGATCTCTTTCTGAAACTATCTCCCCTGTGTTCCATGAAGCTGTTCTCTCTGGGAACATTTATTCCTCCTCCTAAAACAACAACTATTGTTTATTAAGCATCTAGACTGTGTCAGAGCTCTGCATTTGTCACAGGTGTCCCTCAGCTGCGTGCAAGACAAGTCCACGGATAACATGAGGGAACCGGGGCTGAAAGCAATCGAGGCGTTTTTCTAAAGCCCCACGGCAGCAGTGATGGAGTCTGGATTAAAACCCTGGTTTGCTGCATTGCCCTCAGCTCCAGCATGCTGTCTGTCTCCCTCACCTCTCTGGCCCCTCCTCAGCTTCTTTGGTGGGCTGGCTGTGCTCTCTGCACCCACCCTCTTCTCCTCTCATCTCCTTAAGTGAGCTTTTCCTCTGCATTCAGGGCCCATTTTTGTGCTGACAATGCTTTAATACCAACCCAGACCTCTCTCCCAACTCCCAGACTGGTATTTATTGTTGTTGCTGCTTCTGCTATTGTGATTAAGAGCTAAGATTTATGGAGCATTTACAACATGGCAGGCACTGTGCTAATTTCTTTATATACATCATCTTGTTAAATCCTTACAATGACCCTGTGAGGTAGGTGCTGTTTTCCCATTTTTCCACTTAAGGACACTGAGCCTGAGAGAGATTAATCACTTTGTCCAAGGTCAACAGGAGCCCAGCCTTGTCTGACCCCAGAGGCCATTCTCTTAACTGCTGACCAGATGCTTTCTACCAAGAGGTTCCACTAGTGCCTTACCCTTGCCATGTCTCCGTCTGAGCTCGTCTGTCCCTTACTTGCTGTGTGACCAAAGGCAAGTGATTGAATGTCTGAGCCATGGTTATTATCAACTTCCCCAAAGCTTGTCCACTAACTGATTCAATAAACAGTCCTACCATCTCCTAGTCAACAGGGTCGTACGAGATTCTTCCACCTCCATCCTGCATCCATCCCACTTTATACTCTGTGACTAAAGCCCACCGTGCTCCCTACCCCAGGACTGGTCCTTTTCCTACCTGCTCTCAGGCCGTCCACATCATTCATTGACTCAAAGCACCTCACTCAGGCCTGTGCATGCTCTCAGCCACCACAGGTTCCACGTTCTCTTCCTTCCTTACTCTCCTCTGCACGGCCCCCAGAGCAGTCTTTCCCAAATACACATCTTTCCAGGTCTCCCCAGCTCCCAAAGCCCCCTGGCTCTCAGCAGAACCTCCTGAACCTCAGCCTGGCTTTTGAAGCCCATACTGCCTGGCTTCACCACCTCTGCAGCCCCAGCTCCCACTGGGCCACTGCCAACCACAGGGACCGTCCTCACCATTCCAGCCTTTCCCTCCCATGCCCTGCCCCTCCCCCTGGGGTAGAGAGTGTCCTGTGTCTCTCCACAGCCCACCCCTCTACCTCCGGTATGTGTTTTTCTGATGACACCTGAGCCCAGTGGTGGGTGTACTCAGGAGTGCAAAATTGGTAATGTTTATTTTATAAAAAGTAAATATGCTGGCCCTGTGGCCGAGTGGTTAAGTTCGTGTGCTCTGCTTCGGCGGCCCAGGGTTTCGCCGGTTCAGATCCTGGACACGGACCTAGCACCACTCATCAAGCCATGCTGAGGCGGTGTCCCACATGCCACAACTAGAAGGACCCACAACTAAAATATACAACTATGTACTGGGGGGTTTTGGGGAGAAGAAGGAAAAATAAAATCCTTAAAAAACAAAACTAAACTAAATATATGGTTGCACAACAATGTGAATATGCCATGGAACTGTACACTTAAAAATGGTTAAAATGATAAAACTAAACTAAATGTAACTCCTCTCCCAGGTTCCAGCCCTCGGCACTGGTCAGAAGGTCATTTGGGGGGCCCCTCTTCACCCCATCCTCCTCAACTGTGCAGAGGTCCTGGGTATTTTATGCTGTGATTCATCTGGTCTCTGCTGAGATGCCCAGATTGGGAGCTCAACGCCCCGGATCCTCCCTTTCCAAGCCCACCCTCAACCACTCCTAAGGCATTGTTAGAGAGTGTTTGTGGGTCCCACCTGCCCATGCAAACACAGACCCCTCTTCAACTGGGGGACTCTCTGGATTGCTTTGCTCCCTTTCCCCTCTCCTTGGCATAACCCCCTCAAGAAGCTTAGGCTTCCAGAAGGCCAGGGTCAGGAAGAGGTCTGTGGTTGACGCAGCCTTGGGCCTGAGATCCTCACCCCAAGAGACTGAGAGAAAGAAGGCCCAGCCTTCAGCCTGTCACAGGACAGGGAAGACCTGGGCTGAACAAACCTCAGGTAACATCGCAGTGTGTTGTCCCAGCACACCCCCTCCTGCCGCAGGGGGTCAGAGCCCTTGGGGGCAGAAATGTGTCCTTCCCTGCATATACAGACACACACTAACACACATATGCACAACCCACAAAGCAGAGACACACATACACACAAGCAAAGAGACATGTATACAGAAACAACAAGCCTACCCACAGACACAGGCATGTGCATGAAAACAGACATCCATAAAAAGACACACACCACATATCCAGGAAAATACACATAAAAAGGTTCATAGGTCTTTGTAAGACACACACACACACACACACAACATACACACACACACACACATGCAGGCACAAAGGTAAATCTAATGATAGTCTCAAACAATAGGTGTCAGTGAATGTGTTTTGGACCAATGACTGAAGAAAGAAGTCAGAGAGAGACACAGATTAGTTTTCTAGACATTGGAAGAGTGTGTGTATGTAGGGACAGACTGATGGGAGAGAGAGCCAGGTAGCAATAGGGAAGGGAGAGACCCTGACCCCAAGGAAAGATAATAGTTGTTATTTACGTGGTACCAACTATTCACCTAGCACTCATTTATTCATCAGTTCATTTAACAGCTACCGTGCTGGGTCCTCTGCTGGGCTAGGTAGGCAGAGCGGCCTGGGCTGGCCCTGTCCTTGCATATGTCCAGCCCAGGAGGGAGAGAGATCTGTCCCTGAGCAGCTACAACACAGAGTCTTGAGTGCTGTGATGAGGGATGCACACCCAACTCTGGGCAGCAGTGAAAGGTAGGCATTGCCAGGGAAACCTGAATCAGATATTGAACAGGTAGGAGTTAGGGGAATGAAAGAGATGGATGGGGAGGTCAGCTTGGGCCAAGGGAAAAGCACATAGGAAGGTGTATTAGTTTCCCGTTGCAGTTGTAACAAACTACCATAAATTTAGTGGCCTCACACAACACATTTATTCTCTTACAATCTGAAGGTCAGAGGTCTGAGATCAGTTTCACTGGGCTAAAAGCAAGGTGTAGGGAGGGCTGGTTCCTTCCGGAGGCTCTGAGAGGAGCATCCATTTCCTTGCCTGTTCAGCGTCTAGCGGCTGCTTGTCTTCCTTGGCTTGTGGACTCTTCCTCCATCTTCCAGTCTCTCCTTCTATCATCCCATCACCTTCTCCTCTGACTCTGACTCCTCCTGCCTCTTTTCTATTAGGATGGTTGTGATTACATTGGGACCACTTGATACTCCAGGATAATCTTCCCATCTCAAGATCTTTAACTTAACTCAGCTGCAAAATCCCTTGGCCATATAAGTTAACATTCACAGGTGCTGGAGATTAGGATGAGGACATATTTGGGGACCATTACTCAGCTATCACAAGGAGGGTAGCATATTGTCCCACAATCTTCAAAACATCCTCTAACGTAAATCTTGTTTTCAATCCCCAGATTGAAGATAAGGAATATGAGGCTCATAAAGGTTAAGTGATTTGCCTTAAACAAAAAGAAATAGATGATAGATAGATAGATTAGATAGATAGATAGATGATGATAGATAGATAGACAGATAGATAGATGGTCTTTTTAAAAAACAGACTGAAAAAAGATACATGCTTACTATTTAAAAGTTATCTAAGCCATAAAAAAGAATACAAGAAAAATGCTACCAATCCCTCAAAATCTTGCCACCCAGAAAAAGTCAATGTTAACATTTGATAAGCATAAAGCCCAGAGAGAGAGAGACAGAGAGAGAGAGAGGTGTAGAAAGAGAGCCAGACAGGTAGAAAAATTACATAAGATTGAGGCATACTATAGAAGCTATTTTTTTAACCAAAAGTACAAAGTATACTTTTACTTGAATTTAACAGAGGGAAAACAAGCTAAAGTAAAAATGAAGGAATAGCGAACTTCAGCTAAATAATTCTCCACCTCAAAAAATATTCATCCCTCAAAGATCCCTCTCAGGTTAAGGAAAATGATTTTGATTGAGATTGGAGCAGGATTTTTCCCATTATGTTTCTGGTTTATCTGCTATTAGTTGCTCTGAACCACGAAAGAAAATGTGATTAGTGCTTCTGTCCTCCTTCCCACCCCTTCTCTGCCCTCCAGATTATGTTGTCAGTGTTGTTTTTACTTTATGAGGATTTATAATGTTTAATTCTGTTCTGTAACTAAAATTCCCACACTTTAATCTTAACCTAAATGGAATGAAGGTTCACCACCAGTCCTTTTAACATAAATCCCCCTTCCTCCGCTCCTTATTTTGATTCATCTCTTGGCTGACTAGATTTTATCCTTGAGTAGTTTTTTCTAGAAGGGCTCATGAGTTCTGTAGCCCCAAATTCACGATTGAGATCAAGCATTTTGTTGGTTATGTTTGGGGTCACCATTTTCTACCCTCAGAACTTGGTAGACACTGCTTCAATATCTTTGTTTGTCAAACGTTCCTTGGAGAAATCTGAGATCAGACTGAATTTTCCCCTGTACGTGACTTGCTTTTTCTGCTTAGGTTCCTAAAATATTTTTATTTTATCCTCAAAGTTTGGCAACTAACTCAGTGTGTCTTACTGTCAATTATTCTGTATCGATTTCTCTGGTTTATGGTGTGTACTTTCAATCTGAATATTCAGTTCTCCCTTCGTTTCAGGGAAAGCTTTTCTGCATTTCATATCTTAATATCTCTTTCTGTTCCATTTTTGGAAGCGCTACTTTAGGGCTGCCAACAATTATGCTTATGGTGGCTTGTCTTTGTCCTGTCTATTAACTTCACTCTAATTGCTTTAACGTCTTTACCTTCTCCCTTCACCTGTGCTTTCAATATCTCCAGCCTTTCCTACACATTACTTTGATTTTCAGCCACGTCTATTCTGTTTTGCTGTTTCTGATTTATTACATCTATAATGGTATTATTCTTGTCCTTTATCATTTTTCCTTAGTTCTGTAATCTCCCTTTTCCTCTCATCCTGTTGTTTTATCATCTTGCCTTTGAGTTCTTGTTCTATTGATTTCATACTATTTTTAAAGCTTCTATAACAGGAAGAACTTGCCAGGAATCTGCTTTAATTCCTTTGGTTGTGTTTTCTTCTAGATTGGGTTCTTCATCTATTTTTTGCATCCTGTCTTCCTTGTTCCTTTCCCTCCCACCTCCCTCCCTTTCTTTCCTTCCTACCTATATTCGCTATGGTCTGTATGTCTAAAGACCATGCCATTTCCTTCCCTCTTCCAACACCTCCCATGCTCTGGAGTGTAGGTCCTTGAACCCCTTCCCTCTCTCTGAACCAGTTTCTCTTCCCCTGGGAGATATGGTTTGAAAGCTGGCTATTGCTTTCAAACTCACCCACCCCATTTCTGTGGCCCAACAGTAGCTTGGCTGGGCCTGCCTGCTGACCTTGATGGGGCCTGAGCGCTGTCTATCGTCTGAGGCCCTATTAGGGATCTTGTTCCAGCATGGGGGTGGGGCACATCCCATCCTGTAGGCTTTGGCTTGTCCCCTCAACCTTGGCCCTATACCTTGGAAGATGCCAAGCCACGGCAGCAATTCTTGTCTCTCCTGAGGTCTCATGGAGGAACATACGGGCTTCTATTTACAAAGGTTTTTTTCCCAGACTTTTCCTAAGTCTACCTACTCACTCAATAGCCTACTTCTCTCAAATTACAAGATATTAGTGAGAATTCTTGGTGTTGTTGACTCACCTTTTCTCAATGCTACGTTTGGACATGGGGTTAGGAGACATACCACTCACTCACTGCACCAGAATCTTCTGTTACTTTCCTTGGCTATCACATTTTAAGGCTTATAAATAGAATTTCCTTGTGTGGTTGGACTTGAGTTTGTAGCAGCATTTTTGTGTCAGTTTGTTTTGGCTTTTGTTCATTTTGTAAGTAGGAGTTAGAGGGTAGGAGTGGGTGGAGGGATTCTGTGACGGCTTCTCTTTGCCTTCCTAACCCAGAGATCCCCAGCCTTGCCTTGTCCATACCGCTCCCCTCAGACCCCTCCTCTGGGCAAGACCCTGGGAGCCCCCAGCCCCCAGCACTTTCAAGTCCCTGGGATGAGACAGGAGCTCACAGGACTAGACCTCAGCACATAGTGGGTCTTCAGTTCATGGTAAAGAGGGAATGAGCAGGGAGTGTTTCATGGAGGCAGCAGCAGAGGGACCTCAAATGCTCCCCAGGAGAACCTCAGGCAGGGTGTAGCATGAACAAAGGCATGGAAGCAGGAGAGAGAGGAACAATGAGCGGGGAGCGGTGTGGGCTGGGGGTGTCCAGCTGGAGGATTGAAGGGAGCAGGAGGAGAGAGGCTGGAGAGGAGGGCAGGCAGGGCCTAGGTGTGCAGCCTGGCCTGGGGGCTGCCGTGTGTGTAACCAAGCACTTAGCCCTTGAGTCTGGACTCAGGGAGTACTATGGTGGGCAGGGGCAGGTAGGGAAGCTGGTTCCTGTCTCTCCTCCCCAGCCCAGCCCCTCCCAGGGAAGCTTCTCTGACTGCTCCTCTGTCACCACCTCCCTGTCCTGGTGCCCCAAGGTGCTCCTGCTCTCTTCCCTAGAGCCACAGGTAAGGCCTGGGCCATGGCCACACTAGGCTCACTCTCTACCACAGGCTACACGCTAGCACAGCACAGATGTGCCCCTGGCCACCTAGTCATGCAGAAACAGAACTGCACAGCTGTACACCATCACCACCAACTCGCACATGATGGCACAGTGACACACCCTGTTGCGGGCACACTTTGCACACAGCCCCATACTATCTGGTTCCCTCTCTGGGGCCTTTGCCTTTGATTCTCCTGAGAGCTTGCCCTGCCCCCTGGTGGCTACTCCCCAAGCCACTGCCCTTCTGGAAGGACCCTAACTATCCACCTGCTTCCTGGCCTGGTTCCTGCCCAAAGAAGCTTCTAGCCTAACAGCCTTTCCCCTCAGACTAGCGCTGTCAGACTAGGTCCCCACAGATTCACTCCACAGATGGACCTCTGCCATCAGACCAGCACTGTGGAGCAAGGCCTTCTTGAGAAGAGTGACTGGCCGTCCCTGTTTGCCTAGGTCTGAGAAGTTTCCCAGGACTTGAGATATTCAGTGCTAGAACTAGAAAAGTCACAGGCAAACCAGGACTAGTTGGTGATCCTAGTCTCAGACCCTTCAGGGTAGTCTCTCCTCAGACGGTACCCTCTGACACTCTCTAGATCGGCCTCCCCTCCTCCAAACTAGATGTCTTCAATAGCATGTCACAGACCAGCCTCTCCTCAGAGTAATCCTGTCACACAGGCCCTCTCAGACCCACTCCCCTTCAGATTAGCCTTCCCCATGTGAGTGACACTGTCAGATAAGGTCCCCTCCAGCCTCTCTCCTCAGACTGGCTCCATCAGACTCCCTTCCTCAGACCTCCTTCCCCTCCACCCTCCCCTGAGGACAGGGAAGGATGTGAGGATTACACCCCAATCCTTCCTGCATCCCCAGACAGGTGCCACCACCCGAGGGTCATCTCTCTACCTGGCCAGGTCCAACAGCTCTGGGCATGTAGGCCTCAAGACATAAAGACACACAGGTGCAGGGTGCAGAGGTAGGGTTTGGAGCCAAGCATTTGGATAGACTTCCTCAGAGTCCCGGCCTAGGGAGGGAGTGAGCTCACCGGCTCTGGGGTGTTCTCAGGGCTGGAAGCTGCCCGGGAGGAATTCCTGCCTAGCGTATCCCGACCACTTCCCTCTCCTGGCTGGCTGCTGGAAGGCAGATGTGGGTTGTGTGTGCCGACAGCTGCCTGCCCGGGAGCAGGAATGAAGGGCAGGCAGGCGGCCGAGAGAGGGCAGCAGAAGCCAGGACAGCCCCCAGCTCAGGCCAGAGAGGCACAGCGACCACAGGCTGGGGTCTGGACCAGGGCAAGAACACACAGAAGGAGGCAAGAGAAGGAAGGACTGAGAGAGTCAGGGAAGATGAACAGACACAGAAATAGGGATGGAGAATCACACAGAGAGAGACACAGAGACTCCAAGATGGGGACAGACACACAGAGACAGACAGGGAGGAAGGTAGAACAAGGGAAGACTGAGAGAAAGGGAGAAGGGACAGAGAGGCAAGGACAAGGATGGAGACAGAGAAAGATGGCTAGAGAGACAAAGAAGGTAACAGAGACAGGAGATGGAGACATACAGAGAGACTGAGATGGGACAGACACACGCAGAGAGAAACACAGAGAGGGACCAGGACAAAGACACAGTTCAGAGTTGGGAATGGGACAGAGACAGACAGAGACGGGATGGGTTCAGGAGAAGAGGACGGGGGTGTTGTAGGAATGGGGCATGGGGGGTTCCCATCCCCAATGCACCTTGGGGAGCAATGAGAACTGTGTGCTGAGAGGCTGAGCTGTGTGCACGCTGGCCCCCTCCCCTGGTGGCCCCCTCAGCAGTGTCTTAATTCTCTGGGTTCTGATTTAGCTCCAAGAACTGACGTCTATACTTATCCCTAGCTCCTCAGAACCACCGTGGGAAATAACGGATGTGAAGTGACAGCATTTGGAGGCAGCAGCAGACAGCAGCCAAGACCTTCCAAGGTGAGCAGCCTCTGTGAGGTCAAGGGCCAGGACCCCCCAGGAGGGATGACCATCCCCAGGCTCAGTCCAGTCAGAGGCAACGACACTGCCCCTCTAGCCACCTCCGGGCTTGGGACAGGGCTGGGTCTCTCCTGGGGTTGGGGCAGGAAGACGCCCCAGTTCTCCTCTCTATCGGCCTCTGAGGCTCCAGGAGCCCTTCTCCCCTCCTTCTCCTCCCCAGGCCCCACATAATTGCTTTCCCATGTTGCTAATGGAGGCCAGATTGCTGATGCCCAAGCCTGGGTGGGCGGCGGGTGGGTCAGGGCTGACCAAGGCTCTCAAGGCAGGAAGGCAGCACAGGACAGAGACCCCTTGTAACTTCAGACCCCTTACCACAGGGACAGGGAAGGAGGAGGCTCAGCTCCATCCCACAACATTGTATTCCTGAGGGTTAATGACTCCCTGCTCCCTCCCCTGCTGCTGGACCTGAAGGACAGGTTCAGGCCCAGCCGCACCTCATAGGGACCAGACAGGCAGACGTGGGGGCCCAGGGCACAGAGGTTGGTCCACGGCCATTTCTCAGGCCGTCCACCCTGGGAGCCTCTCCCTGTGAGCAGGAGCCATGCACTCCCATCGTTGGGGCCATTTGGCTTGAAGAGCCACAGGCCTCTCTCCTCTGACACCAGGGCTTTGCTTTCCAGGGGGTCTCGTACCTGGAACACCCTTCTCCTCCTCTAGCGCCTGGCCTGGAGAGCCTGCCACATTCACGCTGAGCCCCTCACCCTGCTGAGTCCCGAGAGCCCTGACTCATCAGTGCTCAAGGCACCGTGAACCCCTCTTCCCAGGGTGTGATCCCAGGGGAGGCTGGGGAGACCAGCAAGGACTGTCCACTTCCTGACCCTGGTCTGAGGAAAAAGGTTTGACCTGGGGTGTGCGTGTGAAATCAGGGGATCAGTGACTCCGTGGAGGTGTGAGGCTCAGTCCCCACAGGGGGAGTGTGTGCGTGGGTCACTGCGTTCAAGGCTTTGACTCCACTTCTCTCTTCTTGTTCCAGCCACCCAGAGCAAGGCCAAGCCCAGCTCCCCAGGTTGGGGCTCTGGTCTAACCCTTTGCCCCTACCCCCAGGCCAGAGGTACCTGCCAACTCGGCCCCAGCCCCCAGCATTGTCAGCTAAGGAGCCGCAGTGAGTGGCTTCCACAAGGGGGCTGGACCTGAGGAGGCCTGAGGCAGCCAGGGGGTCCCTCCTCTGAGGAGAAATGAGAGAGACCGTAGGGACTGGAGGGCTGTGGCTGGGTGTGGAGCTGGACCAAGGACTGGCATCCTGTAAAACTTTAGCCTGCTCACCCCTGCTCACGCCATCCTGACCAGGGTGAGGCTGGCACTGCACACTTCCAGTCCTCAAGCACAGGTGCCATCCCTAGTCGCACTCCAAAGGGCCTCCTTCAGGCAGCCTCCCTGCCTGCCCAGGCCCGGGATGCTCTGCTCTTTGAGCCCTGTGGCCTGGCTGATCCCCAGGCCTGACCTGCTAGAACCCCTAGACTGTGTCTCCTGGATGGCAGGGATGACAACCCCCAGCCTCCTCCCAAAGCATGAAACCGGGTCTCTTCAGCTTCTTGTATCTCTGCCCCTGTGGGTAAAGCCCAGGCCTGGGCCCACGTGGAAGGCAGCTCAGACGACCCTTGACAGGCCTCTGCCCTGCCAGGATTGAGCAGTTTCCAGGACTGACTGGACACCCCCATGTGGGACCTGTCTCACTGGGACCTCTCATTCCCAACTCTGTCCCCGGCCTCCAGGGAGCCCTACCCCCAAAGAAGCAGAAAGCCCAGACACTCCCTGGGGGCTGAGTTGCCTCTCCCCCCTCCATGGAGAGAGTTGTCTCTCTCCAGCTAGAATGTCCTCCCTCCCCCAGGCCTGGAAGGGGAGTGATCCTTGGAAGAGGGATGCCCTCCCAAAGTGGGTCTGTTCCAAGGACTCATGAAATGGTGGCGTTTAATGAGAACCCCCCACCCCCCTTCCCTGTATATACATCTATAAAAAATTCAAATACAGCAAGTTACCATGGAGTCAGACTAGAAGGGACTGACAGGGCATTAAATACTGTGGGGTAGGAGCAGGGAAGGGGGGTTGTACAAAAGAGGGGTGGGGGGGACTGAAAAGTGTGAGCGCTGGAGGGAGGGTGATGGCTGGGCCCCCCCAGCGTCAGGAGCTTATAATCTGATGGTGGCAACAGAGACCCTGGGACAGACAGGAGGCTGGGGCAGGAGGAGAAACTGTGGAGGTGAGGGGCTCCCCTCAGGCCCCCCAAGGGCTCCTGGGAGTCGCTGGCATTGGAGGGTCCAGCCCGAGGGGGCAGGGCGGGGGTGGGGTGTCTTTGGTGGGTGGGTTAGCTGCATGGCCCTCCTCCCATGAGGGAGGGAGGAGGGCCGGTGTGGTGTGGTGGGGCTAGGGTGCGGCAGGCCCGGGCCCGCCGGGGTCTCTACAAATTGTGTCTGAGGAGAATGCAGAAGGTCCTCCTGCCCGTGTGCAAAATAGAACCCGGGGTCTGCGGGCTCAGCTCCGGCCTCCTGCTCCTCTGCAGGTGCGCTGGCATGTCCTCACGGGCTGCCGGGCTCTGGGGAGACAGGGCAGGGGCTGTGAGGGATGACGGTCCCCTTAGGCTCCCCTCAGCCACCCAGCCTCACTCGACCTACCAGATCAGGAGACTGTTGGCAGTGGTGGCAGCAGCAGCTAGGGCCACAGTGACAGGGACACTGATCAAGAAGGGTGCCGAGGGCCCTCCCCCGCTGCCCAGCTCCCCGGGGTCACAGATCTTCGTGGTGGGCGGGGGCGCCAGTGAGCTGGTGGTGCTGGTCGTGGTCTCTGGGGAACAGTGGGGAAACTCAGGGCAGGGCCAGGGCTGGAGTCCCACCCAGATCTGGGGGTCCTGAGGCACACCGTCCTGCTTCCCATGCCAGACCAGTGTGGCCTCCCCACCCAGACGGCCCCTGCCTCCTCTCCGCCGTGCCCTGCCTCATCCATCAGGCAGATCCTGCTTCCCCAAGGCTCACAGATGACCCCTCCATCCAATGGCCCCTACCAACAATGTCCAGATAGCAGGGACCAGGAACAGCAGGGGCTGGACAGGCCAAAGGGAATGTGGCAGCCACACAGAGTATGGAGACCCCTGGGGCAAAGGCTCCAAGTCCCGGGAGGAGTTGGAAGGAGCAGGATAGAGCCAGGCAACAGTGCAGGGGCGGGCTCACCCGGGGCCTGGGCCTCAGTGGTGAGGTGTCGTGGCTCCTCAGTCCAGGGTGTGGCATGGGCGGCCACGCTCCAGTCACTCCACGTCCCGATCTCATTGTCCTTGGCCGCCACCTGGATGATGTACTCCTTCCCAGCGTAGGCATCTGTGATGGTGTGTGCTGTGCCATCGGACAGTTCCACCTGCAGCCAGACCACAGGAGAGGGGGTCTGGGGGTCAGGAGAGTGAAGCACCCCCAGAAGAAATGAGAATGCTTCTGGAGAGAGAACAGTGAAGACACCCCTGGAGGAAACGAGGACTTCTCTAGGGGAGAGAGGGGCCACTGAGAAGACTCCTGTGGGAGAGTGAAGACGTCTCAGGGAGGAGACCCCGAGGGAGGGAAGATGGTCCTGCAGGAGGGTAAGGAAATCTTTAAGGAGACTGGAAGCATGCCTCTGGGAGAATAAGGAGGACTTTTCTTAGGGTCTTGACTCTGCTTTCATCCCTACTCTCTCACAACCCCCAGACTGAGTCCTGACCTCAGTCCCAGCCTGGAGGTGACAAAAGTCACGGGGTGAGAGAGGGGGTGGCATTGTGCTGCCCTCTCCCATCAAGAAGCAGTTCAGAAGGAAGATTACAAACACAGACATGGAGCTAGGCTGCTTCAGTCCAACTTTCAGCTCCATCCCCTACCAGCTAGGTGAGCAGGTTCTTTGACTTCCAGTGCCTTGGGGTCCCATCTGTAAAATAGTGTTAACGATCTTTCTCACAGGGTTGTAACGAGGACTAGGGCACATGGTAAGTACCAGACTTCAGCCAGCTCTGTCATTATCATGGGTTCCAGCTCAGAGGCTGGCTTCCCAGATGCCCAGTACACCCAGAGCCTGGCCCCAGCTGGGTCTCCGCCCGCGAGAAGGCCTCAGCATGGTTGTGGTTATCGCCCTGCCTGAGGCTGATGGGGGTGGGGGGCAGCTCCCGGGTGACAGGACAGCAGGACAGCTGCTCCATTTCCTCCCGGAGGCATCAGCACCCCACCCCCGGCCAGCCGGGCCCATCCTGCTGGTCTCCCCCCACCCTCCAGGCTGGCCTGCCTGTCCGGCGCCCCTCCCAGGTCCAGGCTGGGCTCTGGTTCATCTCAGCGGCACCCGCCGCCTCATTAAGCCGCCTCGTAAACGGGCAGCCGGCGAGGGCGGAGGAGGGGGCCGCTCTGGGCCACGTCTGGCTTCAGGGCTTTTTTGGTCCCTGTTCCAATCCTCCCCCAAGAATACCGGAGTCGGGGCTACCTGACCGGACAGGCTGTGAGTATGCGCTCTCATGTGTGGGCAGCTGGGTCCAAGTGAAGCGGGAAGCCCCTCCAAGTCCCCTGGGTCTGTGGCCCTGAGGTGAGAGGCACTGGTAAAGGTCAGAGTCAGTGTGAGAGCCTTTCCAGGCCCAGACCTGGGCTCAATGAGTCTTACTACCAACCCTGGAAGGCCAGTAGGCCCCAGAGACCCTCCACTCTTGGAGCCGGGGTCCACTGCCCCCTCTGCAAAGAGCCCCTCTGGATGAGTAGCCCCAGCTCCTTCAGTTCCTTCTCCCTCTTGCTAGGATTCGCCCTCAGGCCTATCCTTAGATTCCGTCCCCAGACTTCTGCATCTGTCTTTCCCCAGAGGGAGAGAGCTAAGGGGAACAAATCAAATTACCACCTCCTTGGTGGGCTTATGGCGGGCACCATACCTCTAGGAATGTGGCCCAGGAGCCCAATGCTCTTCTAGTAGCCACATCTTCTAGGCCTGGGCCCTTCTTGCTAGGTTGTCACTGATCCCTTAATCCACCCCTTAAGAGAATGGCTCCTCAGCTGGCTGGCATCGGCCTCGCCTCAGAGTCCCCCATCGGGTCTGCTGCAGCAGATGTCAGACAAGCCCTCCCGGCCTGCCTGCTGAGTTAGGGCCAGAGCAGGAGATGCAAGGAACTCATGCTGGGTTCCAGTACTCGCCTCCCCCTTGTCCATACCCTGCCAGATCTCATGGTGCCTGTTCTTGTGCAGTTCCTGGCCTGCATCACTCATTTCCTCCTGAAAATCCAAGGGATGTTTTTCTCTGCTCTCCCCTCTGCACGCCCTCCCAATCATACACCTGCCTCTCTCCAAGATTAAGGAGCAGGGAGAAGAGATTCTGTTCAGAGCAAAACTCAAGTTCAAAAGAGCCATAAATCTAGCCAACTGCAATGCCAATGAGACACAGAATGGGGCTAGCAAGTGACACAGGCCACGTGTGGTCTCGCCATGGAGCCTGCATATTTTGCTCTGCCCACGTCAGTGTGGGGGTCAGTTCTGCCCACGGTGCAGGCCGGTACATGGTCTCGAGATGTTAGTCACATGCATGGACAGAGCATGGCTCCTGCTGGGGACCACGTGTGTGCATGCATGTTCCCGCGTGTGTGGTGGGCAGTGTGCCAGGTCCACTGCAAGGCGTGTGCGCTGCGATGCGCGGGGCTGCTGCCTGTAGCTCGTTAGCAGGGGAGGGGGGCTTGTGAAACTAGACCCTGGTTATTAGCAATGCATTAGTCGCGGGCAGCTGGCCAGGCGGGAGGGACTCCGGACTCTGTCAGGGAACATGTGAGCATGTGAGCAGCCTTTGTGGGGGCTAGGCCTGCAACCTGGACAGGCTCCTGGAATCAAATTACGCACTTTAAAGGCCAGCTGGGAGGGGGACATAAGGAGATGGGGCTATGGCCTGGTGGATGCGGTGGGGGTACAGGTTGACCCCCAGGTGCCAGCCTGGGTTGCCCCATGGAGCTCCCTCCTGGGCCACTCCTGGCCCACAGACCTCCTGGGCCACGCAGAGCACCCAGAACCCTATGGGCCCATGGTTCTCAAGGAGAGAAACTCAAGTATGCCCCAACCCCCTGGCCTCCAGAGGCCTCTCCTGTAGCTTGATCAACATCCCAGACCACAGCCTGACCCCAGACTGCCCTCTGTCCACTACTTGGTTCTCAGCCCCGGCTACTTTCTGACCCGTAACCTTATGCTGACCTCTAAGCTAGATCTGACTTTGGAGCCCTACACACTACTGTGGCCTGAACTCACACCCGGGACCAAGCTTGACTCCATTGCCTGATCCCTTGAGCCCATCTGCGAGTCCTGCCCCTTGGGTCCAGCACAGGCCCAGAGCCTGGGCCAGAGTGTGAGGAAGACGCCTGATCAGGGCTGAAAGCCAGAGGAAAGGGAAACACTGCCTTCCCTGCCTGCCATCTCCCTTCCAGCATTTCTCTCCACTACCCCAGGAGTCACAAAGACAGATGTGTTCCCATTGCACTAGGGGGTCAGTGGGAACCCCTAACGGCCTTAGATCAGGACACTTCCCTCAGCCCCATCCATCCTCCCGGCCCACCTGGTACCCTCTCCCCTCGGAAAGCCTCTTTGACGGCCCTCAGGCTTCACACTGGAACAGCTGTCGGTGGGGACCTGTCCCTCCCATGCCATGCTGCTCTGATTCAGGCACTCGGGATCTGGGTAGGGCACTCACATGCTGCCACTGGTCCAGGATGAGGGGTCGGTAGCGCAGGAAGAACTTGAGAGGAAAGGACTCAGGGTCGGGCCAGGTCGAGGGGGTCTGCCACGTCACCTCTAGCCGGCGAGGGTTGCTGGGCACTGGCCGGGCTACCACGTTTTCTGGAGGGTCAGGCTTCACTGTTCAGGAGACAGAGCTTCATTCCAACACTAATCTCTGGGAACAACCGCACTTCATCAACACCAGCCACCCTGTCCACCACCTCAGATTGTCACCTAGTGTCATCATCATGACAGTTGCCATCCTTCTTCTCTGTTGTCAGTCTTGGCAACCACCATTAACAACCATCTCATTATATCCACCTCTGACATTCCCGTCATCACCAATGACTGTTACTACAGTCACTGTCATCAGTTCATGATATCAGCAGCCCAAATTTCATCCCATCATCCCAACCCCATCCTCGTGATGACCAGCATCCCAGTTACTAAGCGTATATGATGGCTCCACCATCATCCTCGTCGTCACCTGCATCAGCATCATACACTCCCCCTAAGCCTCGATTTTCACCTAAACTTTTCCAGTTCAAACTGAGACAAAGCCTCCATGGCAGAGTCTGGGTTTGAAGCTGCTCTGTGGGTCAAGGTTAAAAGACAGTCCATAGGTGTTGCAGATCTGGGTTGGAGACAGGCTGAGGGTCTGATGGGAGCATCTAAGGGCCCAGTTCATGTAGAAACAGTCTGGCTGGGGACCCAGCCCTGGGGTGGAGGCACAGGCAGAAGGTCTGGCTGGGATGGGGCAGGGGCAGGCAGGGGGTCTGCTGGGATGGGACGGGGGCAGGCAGGGGGATCTGCTGGGATGGGGCAGAGGGTCTGGCTGGGATGGGGCGGGGGCAGGCAGGGGTTCTTCTGGGATGGGGCAGGGGGAGGCAGGGAGTCTAATGGGATGGGGTGGGGGCAGGCAAGGGGTCTGCTGGGATGGGGCAGGGGCAGGCAGGGGGTCTGGCTGGGATGGGGCAGGGGCAGGCAGAGGGTCTGGCTGGGATAGGGCAGAGGCAGGCAGGGGCTCTGCTGGGATGTGGCAGGGGCAGGCAGGGGGTCTGGCTGGGATGGGGCAGGGGCAGGCAGGGGGTCTGGCTGGGATGGGGCAGGGGCAGGCAGAGGGTCTGGCTGGGATGGGGCAGGGGCAGGCAGAGGGTCTGGCTGGGAAGGGGGTGGGGGGAGGGCAGTATCTGTCCCAGTCCTGTCTCCTGTTCTGACACCTCATTCATCACAGGCCGTAAGGAAGCCATTAGCGTGGAGGGGTGGCGGCTGCAGCTGCACAAGGGTCTGGCCCAGCCTGCCCCCCTCCCCCTCCTGCATGCTCTGGGAGCCAGAGAGATGATGGGAAGAGCTGCTGGAGAGGTCTCTGGGCCCCTGCAGGTAAAGGACATTCACTTGCCTGTTTACAGGTACATACGTGCTATACATACATGTGCACAGGTACATACATGCCACATATACCTATGTACACATGTGAACGTCCTCACCAATGCTCATATCCTCTGGCACTCATCCACTTCCACCCTCACACTGGAATATGCAGCAGGCCGTCCTCCCCACCCCCCCACGCACCAATGGTGAACTCGTCGAAGGTGATGGCTGTGGCGTTGTGGCCCAGGGCATTGCTGACACTTATCGAGACCTTGTACTTGATGGTGGAGAACAGGTGCATGTAGCGGATGTGGCAGCGGTTCTTGAGGGCTGGGTCCTTCTCACAGACCATAATTTTGGAGCCATGCCTGGGGAAGGGTGAGGCCCAGGCACTGTTATCAACATCAAGGGTCAGGTGGGGCAGAGGCTGGGGGAAGGTTACATCCAAGGCTGGGCTAGGGTGTGGACTGAGGGCATGGTGGCGGGGGCCATGGGAGAGGTCAGAGGTCAAGGTTGGAACCCGGTCGCAGGCGAGTCTACTCACAGCACAGTCACATTGAAGGTGTTGGGGATGTAGGTGGGGGTGGGCAGGTGCCAGCTGCAGTAGAAGCCCTTGGGGTAAGTGTTGGAGCGGCAGCTGAGCACGGGCTCCCGCGGCGGCACTGGGAGTGAGGACAGCACAGTCAGGGCATTCTTGGAGCCCTCAGTCCCCTGCACTAGTGTGGGGACAGGTGGGCCCCAGAACCCCAGTTCTCCCCCTTCAACCCATCAGCAATGCCAGAGGTGGGGGGGGGGTGCTGTCAGCGAGGGTCTGAGGCTTCCCAGGCCACAGAGAGCCAGATGTTTAATTAAAGAAAAACAAGGGCTGTATGCAGAGGGAGTCCCCCCACCTGCTCGGTGGAGGCGGGAATCGTGGGGAGCAGGGGCGGTGGGGCTCAGCTCATCAGTCACGGGATGGAGGCGATGTCCAGTGGTACTGGCCCCGCCCCACAGCTCCTGCCACACTGTGTCCATTCCCAGAGGAAGATTGTGCAGCCGAGGCTGAGGGGTTGCTGGGGTGATCAGGGTGCACTCCCCCGAGAAGAGACATCCCAGGCGTCTCAGTGGAGACTGAGAAACACAAGGACAGGTCTGGTGGCTCCACAGGCACAACAGCACTGGGCAGTTGCTCACACGTGTGCATGTGTAGGTGTCTGTGTGCATGGGTGAGCATGTTACATGTGTGTCTGTGTGAGACACGAGTGAGTGACCTGTGATGGAACGTGGGCACAGATGGAGGAGTGTCTGTCTACGTGCACAGCTCTCAGAGTGCGTGTCTATGGATGATGTGTGTGCGCACGTGCCTGTGGAGAGGAAGCTGCTGTTCCCTTGCTGTTCCCCTCCCCACAGCCCCATCCCCCAGCCTCTCCATCACAAACCTTTTAAGAAGCCCTTTACTTGGTCAGCAGCTGCCTTCACTCTGGAAAGGGGACGCCCAGAGGGATGGGGACCTGCCTGGGGTCACAGAGCAAGCCAGAGCTGGGCTAAACCCCAGGATGGGATACCCACTTACATAACCACACACACAGCAGGACTTGGGAAGTCCTTTCTGCTGTCTAACCACACTCTTTTTGCTGCTGTGAGCACTTAGCCCAGCTGTCCCATCCTCAGGCATTGGGTAAGGCGTGAGGACAGCCGGCTCAGGTTCCTGGAAGGAGGCAGCTTCTGTGATCCGACCCAGGCAAGGAATGTCCGTCCGTGGCTCCAGGGACACTGACACCTCCCTCCCGTGCCCTCCCCCCACCCCCTGCCTGACAGGTGGACAGGAAATGGGAGGGGGGCAGCTCAATAAGCCAGGGACGGCGAAGGGGAGTGCATGTCTATGCTTGCCGAGTGGCCATGCTGACACATGGGGAGCTGTGGGCTTTCATCCACAGTGTGCACGTGATTCTGAGTGACGCTGTGATTGTGTGTGCATGTTCAGTATTCATGGAGCGGCAGAGGGGCCCGGGGCAGAACCCCCAGGGCCCGATCTGGATTTGCAGCCGCTGAGATGAGGGAGTCAGAGAGGCATCACGGAAACTTGGGTGTAGCAGGTGGAGTGGGTCGTGCTGTGAGCAGAGGCGGCCCCGCACCCCAGGTCTGCAGGGGAGAGCCAGCACCCAGCTGAGCCCCTACCAGGGGCAACCTGCCTTCTGCCCGCTGCTGTGTGCCTCCCCTGGGAAGCCTTCCTGGCTCCGTGTCCATCCTGTGTCTGCTCCATGTTCATCCTGTGTGCCTTTCCCATCCCTTCCCTATCTGTCCAGGGGCGCAGAGGTGTGGGGGTGGGGTGGGGGGTGGCCAAGGACACACAGGAAGTGCCTTGTGGGGGCCTGTGGGCCAGGCCAGAGTTGGCAGCCACCCCAGGAGGAAAGGACATTCCGAGGTCGGCCGAGAAGCCTCCACTCCCCCCTCCTGCCGCCACCCCCCCTCACCCCCAGCTTCAAAGGAGAAGGGCGCTGGGGGGGCGGGACTGAAGCCTGCAGAGTCAGCTCCCTGCCGCCTGGGACCTGGGAGGGCAGAGCAGGCCATGGCACTGGGCTGCAGGCCCCCTCCCCCGGCCAGCCTCCCCACTACCACTCTCCTCCGTTCCCCTCTGCCTGTTCCCCCTCAGACCAGCCTCCCCCTCAACCAGTTCCCCACTCTGACTGGGCAGGTCATGGGGGGCCGGGGGGCCAGGCCGGGCTTTGTCTGTCATCTGGCTACTCCTGCCTGGCCCTGGGCCCTGAGCAGGGAAGGGCTTGGGTTTCCTGACAGGGACCAGGTTTCTCAGAGGGAAAAGGAGGAAAGAAAAACAAAGAAAAGGAAGAAAAGGAGTGACTTGCTGCAGCTGGAGCCCAGCTGAGGGGCCGGGTGGGCGGAGGTGGGGGTGCCGGGAGACGGAGCGCGAGGCTGTGGGACAGTGCGATCGGGCCGTTGTGAGCGTGCTGTGAGTTGGGGGAGAAGCTGTTTTTAAGAGATTGCAATTGTGAGGCTGTGTGTGTAACTCTGAGAGGCTTCGTGTGTGTGACAGACTCGGGGCCGCCGTGTGACTGTGCAATTGGCTGCGTGTGACTGGATGATGGGGTTTGTGTGTGACTCAGGGCGAGGCTGTGGGATTTCGAGATCGTCTGTATGTGTGAGGCCGTGTGGCTGAGGCGCTCTGTGAGAACACGCGTAGACGCGCCATTGTGTCTGAAACCAGTGACAGCAAGATGACATACCTGAAACACTGTATCTGAAACGGAGCTTCAGCCTGAATGTATTTTCAAACTGTGGGTGTGGGAAGATGCCCAGAATTCCAAGTGTGTTTGCATGTATGAGCTGAACACCGTCTAAGAACATGTTAGAGGCTGTGTGTAAGCAAAAGCTTGTATGCACACGTGTCATAATATCACACTCTGGGCAGACAGGCTAGCTCCTGGATGCCCAGGCAGCCTGAGTTGCCCCTTGTGGGGGCTCCTGAGATGCCCGAATGACTGCATCAGCCTGTGGCAGGGTGTCCCTGGGTCCCATGCGGGGCCGCGTGTGCGTGTGTATGCGTGCGTGTGCCCCCGCTGGCCCAGGGTTTGTTTGTTTTCCTCCTAATTGGCTTGTTTTTCCATGTCCAGCCCACCAAACCGCATGTTTTTCCTCTCATCTCGCCAGCCCGCCTGGGCTGGAGCCCCCGGCACGCACGAGGCCTGCCCGCCGGCCCAGAGAGGAGGAGGGCAGGCTGCCCACACCCCTGGCCAGGCCAGAGCAGGCCGGGTGGGGCAGGGTGACCCTTCCAGCTCCAGCCCTGCCCGGGCCCCACCCACACTCCTCCTCCTGCCTGGTATTCGGGGCCCATGGCCTGCCCCAACTTTATCTCATGACACCCCTCGGGGCACCCCATCTCCTGACTCCCAAATCCTCCTCCTGCCTCCCACCCGTCACTGCTTCACAGGCGGCATCTTCTTCAACCACAGGCTGCTCTTTCCTTCCCAGCAAACAGAGCTGAGGGTGAAGCAGTGCTGAACCAGGGGGTCTAGAGTTCCCATCCTGACCAATCAAAGATTTTAAAACTGGGCAAGGAACTGTCCGTTTAAAATTAGTCAATTAATCTCTGGTTTGTTTTAGCTTAAAATCAGAATGACAGTGAATCATCAGTGTCTAGTAAACAAGGCTGCTCCTAAAGGAACCCTGTGGTCCTGTTTCCTAATGTGGGGGGTCCTTCCCCCATCCTGGGGAGGGGGCTCCTTAGAGCTGCTTGTGAGCATCCACCAGAGGGCAGGCAGGTGGCTCAGGAGAAAGCAGTCAGGGATCTGCCTGGTTCCGGAGACTTTCAACAGAATATTTTTATGATCAGGTTCCCTTGGAAATAGAGACATGAAAATCTTCTATGTTTAGGATAAATATTAAATAATGTTTGGTTTGAAAGACCCACAAATCAGGGGTAACTCTGTCCTGTTCTCTGAGAGCTGGCGAGAAGGATAATTTGATATTGAGTGTTGCCAAACCCAGTCTCTTGTTACTAATATAAAGTGACTGAGACAATCATGATTAATGTCCCCTGTTCCTCTGGCCAGCTCTTTAGAAGGAAATAAGGCCATGAGAGATAAGTACCTCTACAGCGAATTCACGGCCAGCTCTCCTCTGACAGTCAGGGCCTGGGGAGGGGTCAGCACTGGATATGAAAGGTCTGGGCCCTGGTCACAGTGTCCTGCGGGTATGGACTACAGACATTACTTCCAGACGCAATTCCCCTCCAATGACCTCTCAAAAGATCAGGTCATCAGGATCACCAAGACCCAGCCATTACAGCCAGTCCTGTCCATCCTGAGGGCTTCTGGGACTCAAACTGAGAAGACAGGGGTGTGGGTGACTTGTACCAAGTTGGCCTCATTCTTCTTCCATGGCACTCAGTGGATGGCCTCTCTCCCCGTGTGAGGGCCCAGGGCTTGGCTCCACTCCTGATGGACCCTGTGGTGGCCCAGGAAGGACTCCAGTAGGCTGGTCCTGCATTTCTCAAGCTGGCCGACAGGGGGGCACTCCACCCGTGGCCAGCAACAAAGACGTTTGGTAATAGCACCATCTCTCCAGTTTAAACACACAAAAGGCTCTTCTGTGGGGACAGAATATCCCCACCAAAAAATATTTTCACTTTTCCCCTATCCCCGCCGGTGGGTCAGTGTTTTTGTGGAGGACCCTGAGCAACCCTTCAGCCTAACATTTCCCAAGGCGGTCACAGATCTCCTGACGATGGGGAAAGGGCCAGCTCCCGGGTCCCTCAGGTGTGTCCTCCCTTCAGTAGCTCCTAGGGAGTAAAGGAACCATCTTCGGACAGTGGGGTGCATGACTCAAATGGGGTGAGGCCAGAGAAGCTTGAATCTTTGGCTCAAGGAGAAAAGAAATGGAACTGTTTTCAGAGTGTTTATTCTGTTGGGTGCCTCTGGCTGAGGTCTGGGTGCCTGCCCAGCTGACCCACAGCAACACTGATAACCTCATCATTCAGACTCTTCCAGCCCCTCTTCCGAATCACACTCCCCTGTTCTTCCCTCTACGTTCCTGCTGGCTCCTTCTTATGGCTCATTTCTCTCCATCAACCCCTTACACAGTGATGGTCCTCAGGGCTCAGTGCTGGGTCCTCGTCTCTCCTCATCTCACAATCCCTCCCTTGGCCATTGCACCCCCTCACATGGCCTTGATGCTGACAAACCCCCAAACTCCCATTGCCAGCACAGGCCTCTCCCTGAGTCCCAGGCCCTCAGATCACTGGCTACAAGCCATCAACCCTCAGTTGTCCCCCGAGGACCACAACCCAACATGTCCTGGCAGATGTCTGTGGTGCCGCAGGTCCTTTGCGGTACCCGCTGCCGCTTTGGCAGTTATTTGCCTAAGAGCTTTCTGTGGCCACCAAAGCCTGCACCGCCTGCGAGGCATCGGGCCAAAAGTGCTGGGGAATAAACCATCCCCACCCCCACCCCAGGAGACTGCAACCAAGGGTGGGCGGGAGTCAGTGGACCAGCACCTGAGCTCCTCAGGCAGGAGAAGCCCCAGGTGCACATTTTGCCTGGGCTCCCAGGGTTCCCCCAGTGGGTTGAGCGCCAGATGCCCAGAGGCAACGGCTGCAGAACTCCCCTTATTGGCTAACTTCCTTTTTCTGGATAACTTCCTTTTTCTGTCTCTTTCCCATCCCCTTATGGTGTTCCCATCACCTGCCAAATAAACTACTTGCATACAAATTCTCATCTCAGGATCTGATTCTAGGGAAACCCAAATGGAACACACTATCTTCTCCTCCCACAGGAACACACTCTCCTCTCCTCCAGGGCCCCCCGCCTGGTCTCTGCTGCGGTGACAGGAACCGCCAGCCCTCTTGACTCCTCCTGCTCTCTGCTCTCCTGTGTTCCCTGCCTCCAATCCATCACCAGCTCCTGGAGGTCCGACCGCCCCCTCTCAACTTCTCCAACTCTGTGCCTTGGTTCCCGGTCTCCATCATTTCTCCTGCATCCCACCAACAGTCTCCTTCCTGTCCTGGCTTTGCTCCGTCCACCCTGCATCTCCTCACCCTAGTGAGAGGGATCTTTTAAGAACATGACCCTAATCATGATCTGCCCTATCCTCTCCTTTAGCTCCCTTCCCCACTTTACACGAACCCAAGTGGCCTTTTCATGTCCTCCCAGCCTCTGAGGCCTGCAGTCACACTCAGCTCTGTGCCAGAAATGACTTTTTCAATGTGTCTTCCAAATCCTTCAAGTCTTCATGTGCCTCCCACTCCATGCAGCCTTCCTTCTTCCCTGGGGCCTCCCAGAGTGCCCATTCCCACACCCACATAACCGGATATCCCACTTTCCTCCCTAAGGCCCTCAGGGCCAGGCCCCGTGGGAGCACACAGCGGAGTGGGGCCACTGCAGCTCGGAGCTGTGGCCTGAGGATTCCTCCACACCAGGCCCCAGATGGGCCATGCCCTGTCAGCCGTCCTCTGCCTATCTTGTCACAGGGAACAGGATTTCAGGATCTCAAAGACCTCGGGTGGGGAGTGGGATACATGTGCCAAACGCCCAGGGGTCTGGACTCAGTGGGCACGACTGGGCTCAGAGGTCAGAAGAGCAGGCAAGGATAGGATCAGAGAGCAAGGGTCAGGGTGCTACAGCCCTTCCCTCACCCCAACAGGAAGGGGACCTAATCTGGGACAAGGGTCTGAGCCTCACTGACAACCCCCTTGAGTGGGGAGGTCGGATGAAGGGATGGGAGCAACACTTACAGCCCACATGTAGGAGGACTTGGTGGCGCAGGTGCCAGGAGTCACGGTGAAAGCAGGCGTAGAGGCCGCTGTGGCCCAGTTCCAGGCCACGGAGCACGAGCTGAGAGCCGTTGAGCAGGTCAGGGGCCAGGTCAGTCCCATTCACCCGCCACGTCACAGCTGCGTCCCAGTTTGCTGTCCCACACGGCAGGGTCACATCTGAGCCCAGACGCTCGTACTGCACATGGGGTGCCTCTGTGGGGGTGGGGTGGGCACAGGGCAAAAGTTACGGGTCACAACTCTGTCCAGCACCTCCCAGGTGAATGTGCAGGAATGACAGCCTGTGAATGTCACACGTGAGGAGTCCAGGCTGAGAGTCTCCGTGTCTGACAGTGTGCATCTTGGGGAGATAAGGAGTGTGCAAAATTTCTCTGTGGCTGTGTACGTGTACAGGTATGTGAGTGTCTCCAGTCTGTATGTGTGTGCATGTCTGGGGACTGTGTGTGTGAGAGTTTGTGCAGAGTGCTGGGAGCGGTTAGAGCTGGGTGAAAACCCAGTTCACCTCCAACCCCTAGGTCCTTTAAAGTTTTCCTGACCTCTATGACCCTAACCTCTTGCCCCCAACCCCCCAACAGGCCGGGCCCCAATCACTGATAGCTGCTCCCCAGGCAAGCTGGAGCTGAGAGGCTCCACTTCTGGACCCATTCTCTGTCTCTCCCCAACTCCTTCTATTCTCCATCCTTGTCTTTTTCTGTCCTTCCTCGCTCCGTCTCCCCAGCTCGGGCCCCCTGACAAGCCCCCCTCCCCAGCCACCCAGGGCTTGGGCAGCAGCAGGAGAAGGGAGAACGGGCAGGGTCGAGGATGGGAGCCCTGGGGACCTCCTGGCAGCTGTCAACTTCTTGAGGCAGGAACTGCTTGGGGTGGGGGTGGGGAGTGCTGGGACCCAGGGAGCTCTCTGACCATTCCTCTCCTGCCCCCAGGAGGGGCCTGTCAGAGCCAAAAGCGAACCCCAGCCCTGGCCTCGGCAACCCAGGCGTGATGGACTGAGCCCAGGAGACCGGAGTGGAAGGGCGGGAAGGAGCACCTGTTGGGAGGCAGCACTAGATGGGGGAGGTGAGTGGAACAGAGAGAGTCCTAGATGCCAACTACAGAGGACAGCAGAGCAGCAGGCACGCAGAGCCGGGAGATGCCGTCTCCTCGCCTCATCCTGCCCGCTAAGCCCGTGAGGACAGACGCCTCCCTGGTCCAGGGATCTGTGGAGTGAGGTGGGAGGGAAGGAGCAAGGGGGGCGGGGGCAGCAGTGGGGGGGCTGTGGGATCCCTCGTTAACACTCCCTCACATCTCCCCTCCAGAGAGCCACCCCGCTGAGGTGGGGGATTTTCAGAGGCAATTCCTGTTAACGAGCCAATTAAGTTGGGCCAGTGGCCTCTTAATTAGACTTGTTAACACCCTCAGGCCTGCAGGGGGTAGGGAGCCCCCTATGCCGCCCGCCCTCCTTCCCTCCACTTTCCCTCTGTCTCAGCACCCTCCCCAGTACTGCTTTTCTCTGCATGGGAACAGCTGTCCCTGTTTGCTGCCTCTGTCACCCTCCCTGCGCTGGGGTCTCTCCCCGGCCGCCTGTCTCTGTCTTGCCCCTCTCTGAGCCTCTCTGTCCCTGTCCGAGGAGAGGGAAGCAGGAAACCTGGCCAGCCCTGACCACTCATCTGTGGGGCCGGGGACCAGCCGAGCCGAGGATGAACGGGCGGAAGGGCGGCGGCTGGGGGCCTTGGAGGCCACAGCTGTGAGGCTGGACCAGAGACTGAATGGGGGCCTCCCCCTGACCAGAGGCCCAGTGTCCAAGGTTCAAGCCATAGAGCCCCCCCAATCCACGAGCCCTAGCCATTGAGCCCCCCTCCAGCCTCCCTTCCAAAAACCTGGAGCTTCCAGGAAACATGCCAAGCCCCTCTGCCTGCACCCCCCCACCCCCACCCCCAGCAGAGACTCTGCATCCAGCTGCCTGAGGAGGAGGTTGAAAACTGACCGTTGGGGAGGGGGTGTGGCCATCATGGTCCCAGCGGCAACACATCGACACTGACCAACAGCAGCTCAGAACGTACTCGGACCCAAGATGGTCCTTTAAGATGCGTGGCAGGTCTCACCACAAGACAAGGAAACAGCCGCCCAACAGCAGAAGAAACACAGTGGTGGCGGATTACACTTCCCCACGACGACACCTTGTCCGCCTCACAAAGGAAATGGAAACAACCTGACAACAGTGACAAACCAACGATGCGAGGGCAGGGCAGGCGTGAAAAAATGACGACACAATGACAGAAGACAACCACAGGCCACAACGCAGAGGCGGCGGGGGCAACATGACATGACAATCACAGTGTCACAACTGCTACACTAACACAACAATGGTAATACACACAGCCATGCAACAGCTCCAAAGATGGCAATGATTTAATCCTTTGTCTCTGGACAGCTCTCCTCCCGCCCCGTGGGTGCCCCTACTGATGTGCTGTCCATTTCAGAAATTAAATCAAGCAGCAGGGGGAGGATGGGGTTCTTGGCCCTGACGCGGTGACAAATGCGCTGAAGGAATCAGCTGTGAAAAGGTTGTTAGAAGCCAGGATGAGAGACAGAGACAGGATGAGGTCATGGACATGGAGAACGCAGAGGGACAGAGCCGATGGCTCCCTCACACCTGCGCACACGGGCTCACATGGGGACCACATACCGGAAGCAGTCCTCCCGGGCGTCCCAAGCAACTTCACATCACCAGACACAGAGGACGAGGACAGTCACCACAAAGAACAAGCACACTCAGGACAACCGTCCACAAGGTCACAGCCACACAAGGACACTGTCCCACTTCAGGGATGGTAACACTTGATACAAGATCACGTGCATGCACGGGAAGGGCATTGCCACCCAGAGGCAGTTACAGGTGAGGACATGGTCTCACACTCAGGGAGACTTACACACGGGGACACAGTCTCACACTTAGGGAGACAGTTACACAAGGAGACACAAACACACAAAGAGACAGAAACAATCACACTCACTGGCGGGGTACAGTTTCAACCACAAGGAAGCAGCCCCACAAAGGGCATGGTCACACACAGACAATGTCACACACGGGGCACAGCCCACAAGGATACAACCACACAGAGAAACGCTCTCCAACAGGGACATGGTCACACCCACACAAGACCACAGCCTAACGCACAAGGACAGTCTGACACACACTCTCAGAGATATGGCCTTATGCCAAGGCCTTGGTCACAAGTGGCTCTGCCTCTACACACAGGGGAAGGGCCAGGCCAATGGGGGTGACCACTGGGAGGCCTGGGCAGGTGGGGTCAGCACAGGAGCCCAGGGCAGGCTGACTGCAGGCGAGGTCAATAGGCTGGCCTGGTGTTCCCTTCCGTCCACCCCTTCCCCCCTGAGGAGAGGCCAGTGAGGGTCAGGCTCTCCGGGTCCCAGTATTGGCCTCACAAGGAAGAGGCCACAGGAGCCTCAACCCCCTGCCCTCCTGAACCTACAGCCTGAGGGTGGCAGAACTTAACCATCAAGGTCTGCTCTGTGCCTGGGCCCCTGAGATGTCCCCACCCTCTCAGCCTCTACCCAACCCCACTGAGGTCAGGTGCAGGATCCATCAAAGGGGGAGCTCCCCACACTCAGAGCCTGTTGGAGAGCTTTTGAGGTCAGACCTCGTCCTGATGTAGCCATGTGAGGTGCTGCCTCAAAAGCAGTAGAAAGGCTGGTGGTGGACTTAAGAGGGCACCTGTTTCCCAGCAGAGGTGAGCTCATTGGCCTGTGGGCTGCAGGGAGGACTCAGCCCTCATGGGACAAGCGGTTGTGGAGGGCAGGAGGCTGCCAAGGCCCAGCCTGAGCAATCCCTGCCTCCTCCAACCACTCCGGCTGCCAGACCTTGCCCCTGCTTCAGTGTGCCAGCCCTCTCCTACTGCTCACCCTGCCTGGCCCCACACCTTGTTCCCAGTCTACCGTCTCTGTCCCCATCTTCCCTCTAGGATGAGGGGAAGTAGTCTTGCCCACTGTCTCTCTCAGTGCCCCTCACAAACCCCCACGAGCCCCCAGAGGACACCATTTCACCAGATACTGTCCAAGGTCCCTGCCCTAGCCATCCCCAACTCCCATCCCACCTGCCTGTACCCTACATCCACCCTAGTGGGCAGAGGAACAGATATCTCAGGCCAGAGATACCATCACCATGAGACCACCTAGGAGTGACTGGAGGACTGTGTCTATGAGACTTCAGTGGGTCACCTTGCATATCAGTGTCATATGACTCACGTCCCTCATGTGATGATGCCAGCATGTGCCACTGTGTGGCTCTTGGGTGGGTACATACAGCTGTGCCAAGGAGGGTTCATTCTCAGCTCTAGGAGGGGGTCAGCAGGGAGCCCCCCAACCCAGCACTTACCCTGCGGACTGTGTCTCTGGGTGTACACAACAGCAGCGGCGGCAGCAAGCACAGCACAACAGGCCCAAGGGACAGGAGCGGCCATCTGTTGGGAGAAACGGGTGGCAGGAGAAGGGGCAGCATCAGCCCAGGCAGGAACTTCCTGGAGAGCCCCCCCTGCTCTCAGGCAGGACTGGGAAATCCCAGCCCTACAGCCAGGGCACCTTGAGACAAATGCCCTTCTTAATGGGGCTCAGGATCCTCTTTCAAGCAACAGAAAGCAACATTATGGGCAACCGTAGGTAAAGGTTTGCTAAGACGGCAGAAGGCAACCTACAGTGGTTTGCTGTTCGATAAGGCTGCTGGCTGCAGGATGCAGTCCGCCACGGATGAGTTATAGAACACTGGTAATGCCAGGGCCATTCTTCTAAAAAATAATAACTTCACTGGTGAGGTTGGCTAATTAGCTACAAACATCACAAACTGAAAGGGTAATGTTTTAACTTAATTGGACGTCTGTGCTTCTCCAAATTGCCTTGAATAGAAAGCCCCCTGCCATGTTCCTGGGGAGAAAGCCCAAAACCTGGATGCTCAGGAGCCCCTCAGATCTGCACTCCCCTCCCGGTGGGCCTTGCCACTGGGTTGTGGGAAGTTCAGAACCGCAGTGGAGCAGGACAGGGGTATGTTGTGACCGAGGTCAGATGTGGCTCTTGCTTCAGTGTACACCAATAACCAAGAGAAGAAGGAGGGAGTTTCACAAAGAGGTCCTCGTCAGGGGTCCCAGCCCATACATTGCCGCAGCCATATGGGGGCCCTAGCCCAGCAGATGGGCATCACTGTCTATTCGCACCCATGTGGGTAGACAAAGCACACTCAGGATGTGTCCCCAGGAGCCAGGATGGATCCAGTGGCCCCCCCTCCCTGTTATCCTGCTTCCTGGGATGGGTCCAGCTGCCTCCTATTCTCCCCCAGCACACGCTTACACCTGAGGGCAGAGAAATAACTATTTCCTGCTGAAAAGGCTCCAAATCTGACCCTCTCACCCCAGTCTGAGAGAGGGGGACTGTCAACCAACAGAAGCAGAGGCCCAGAGACAGATATGGCCAGACACTCAACCAGGGCCACCATCAGAGATGACACTGGCCAGACACTGCCCAAAACAACCAGACAGAACCCCAAAGAAACAGCTCCGAACACGGTGGAGATATCCTGGAGAGACTGTGAGGCACAATCATACAAAGCCAGAGAAACAGGTAGACATAACCAGATAACCAGCCAGAGACCTGGTCAGAGAACAGCCAACACACAACCAAAGGACCCGCCAGAAACCTGTAAAAGACTAGGCCAGATGCAAGCAGACATATCACCAGAAAGAGCATGAAGCACAGGCAGAGAAACCATTAGTGACATAGCCAGAGAGCTAGAGACACTGTCAGAAACCATGCCAGAGAAACTGCCTGACGCACAGGCAGAGAAATACCAGAGAAACTGATAGACACAAACAGGCGCACACCCAGAAAAACAGCTAGAGAGAGCCAGAGACACAGCCAGATGCTCAGTCAGGAAGTATCTACACCACTGAAAACACTGCCAGGGACACTCAGACACACAGTCGGACATGCTGCCAGACACAGCCAGAGACACTGTCAGAAACACTGCCAGAGAAACAGCCAGAGACACTGCAGACAGAGCTACAGCAGGGGGAGACAAATGCGGGGGTCAGCCTGTAGCAGCGGGGGGGGGGGGGGGGGGGAGTTGGAGAGAATCTGACTTCCAGGGGCTCCTCTATGGGAGAGGGCGCCTGCCTGACTGTTGCTGTGCTCGCCTCTCGCCAGGCAAGCCCCTCATCTGCACCTGGCTTTCCTCCAGCCACAGCTGCAGGTGCTGCGACTGCCCCTCCCTGGCACAGCCCCTCTCCAGGCCCCATGCGGCTGTGGCTACCCCTCCCACGTCAGTGACTCCTGGGGCCTTAGCTACCACTTGGCCTGGCTCCTGACCCTCAGCCACGCCCCCTTCGTCAGCTACTTCTCAGGCCTAGGAGGTTACAACAATGGCTAAAGGCACAGGCAGCAGGCAGTGGGGCCCCGAAAGGAACCCGGGGCTGTCTGAATTCAGAGCTGGTGCTGGGGAGAGCGACAAGAGGCTGGATGCCTACCTGGTTCCCCATCTCAACCTTGCAGGTAGCCCACAGACTCTCCCCCTCCATCTCTGCCATCTGCCCATGCCTTTCTCCTCACAGCCAGGAAGATATGCCGCCTTAGTGCCAGGCCCAGTGCCCACCACGTGGGAGCAGGAACCAGGGCAGGGGGAGGCAGATGGGCAGGCAGAGTAGACGGAGCTTAGACCACAGGACGGCAGAAGAGGGAGAGAGTGGCCTTCTGCTCCCAGCTCCTTCCTGGTCCCTGTTGGGGAGTGAGGGCAAGGAGACAGCCTGGCATGGGTGTACATGCGTATAAGCAAACACACACACACACACTCTTGGGCCCCTGCTGGGGGAGGGGTGGCTTCCTCATCAAAGTCGCCTCCATCAGCCCGATGAGTTACTGTAAGGGCCGGGCCCTGGGCCAACGGGGCTGCAGCCATGGGAGACGGGCGCTGCTGAGAGCAAGTGCTGCAGAGAGTGGGGGATGGGGTACCAAGACAGACACTGCATGGCTCACAGCACCCAGCAAAGAGAGAGACCCCAGGAGTGGGGAACAGGCAAGGAAGGGAGGGGAAGCCATGAGCAGAGACCCAGAGGGACGAGAAGAGACCCAGATGGGGGAAATGGAAGAGCTGCGGGAAGGGAGCTGGGGAGCACAGGAGATGGGCAGAGGTTCAATGGTAGAAGGAGAGACAGACCCAGAGAGAACAACAGACACACTGGCAGGGTCTCTGTGCCCACCCCAGAGCATCTCTCTAAGCCCACTCATCTCCTCCAGTGCGAGGGGAGGACAGTGTCGGTGCGGCAGCACTCGCTGATGATCTGAGACAAGAGCAGGGCCTTCCTGGGGGCTGTGGGACTTCTGCCTGCACAGCCAGGAGCACTGGGGATAAGGGTGGACTAAAACCCCACCCACCGCTGTCCCTGCAGATCCAGAAAGCCCCAGGCCAATTTCACTTCCCTCTTCCCTCACTGTCCCAGCTGGGCCTGTTCCCAGGTAGGGAAGCTAAGGCCAGAGGCATGCAGGCTCCACTTCCGCCTGGCCCTAGCTCACCTCAGGCCACCCATCCCAGGGCAAAGAGCATCTTCCCCAGGAATTTTCCGAATCCACACCCCATGGCTCTTGAATAGATCTGGAGC
Source organism: Equus przewalskii (assembly GCF_037783145.1). Taxonomy (NCBI): domain Eukaryota; kingdom Metazoa; phylum Chordata; class Mammalia; order Perissodactyla; family Equidae; genus Equus; species Equus przewalskii. The sequence continues at coordinate 48,837,150 of NC_091852.1, forward strand.
ATAAATCCCATAAAGCCCCAGAGAAAGGCTATGCAAACTGGCCCAGGCTCTCTGTAGACCCTCCAGGGGCCAACCTGGCCTCCAGCCCCGGGCCCAGAATGAGGGAACAGAGGGCACCCCACCAGCAAGAAAACAGCACGGCACCAAGCAGCCCAAACCCCGTCAGCACAAGCAGCCCAGCACCTCTCCTGACGCAGAGCCCCACAACACACACAGAGTGACACGTCAAGAGACAAATCCGGGGCCCTCAACCTACTGTCACTGTCCCACTGGGACACGGAGACACCATTACACAGTGACAACGCCCAGTGAAAATGACAACAGTTGCACAGCTGACAATGACATACAGGGTGTTGACAGTCACTACAGTAACAATGATGTAGTGAGTGACAGTCACATACAATGACACCAACAGGGCAATGACACCTGTTGACACTGACACACTCACAGTGACAGTAACCTCAGAATTGAAGAGGCAATGAGACCGACAGTCAGAGAAAGTAACACTGATGGTGACATCCACGGTGACACAGAGATGTTGACGGTCAACCTCAGTAACATGGACTGTCACAGAATGACACCAGTCCACAGTAACACTGGCACCATGGAGGTTGAGAGTCACCAGCAATGACACCAACAGACACAGTGACAGACTCCAGATCAGGGACCTCAAAGACCCCATTTCTGAGTCTGGTTTAGGATCCAGGGCCCAAGACCCCTCTGGCCAGCCCCAGCAAGGTCCCAAGTGACCTGCGCCCCCTCCCTCACCCCTCCCCAGCTGACGACAGAACCTGAGGGAGGGCAGGTGGGAGTTCTGGAGAGCCCTTATTCATCCCTGCAGAAGGAGAAGGTGGTTTAGGTGACACAAGCCCAACCCTGAGGAACCCCTGCCACATGCAGGGTGGGGGGTTCCAAGCGCCACTGACTGGGGCCCAGCCCTGAGTGTCCGTGGTGATGGGCAGCAGCGTGCTCTGAGCTTTAGGGTGTTGGCTGGTGTGGGTACACTGAGGGTCAGGAAGGCTCAATCGAGCCTGACCATGAATGAGTGGGCAGGCCCCATGTAGTGCCTCCGAAAACTGCAATCCAAGGAAAGTGACTGGCCTGGACTCCCCTCATGGCTCGGGATGAGGTCAGGAACATACATCTGATGGAGGCATCTGACCAGTGCAGGGCCAGAGTGACATCGCCATGGCTTCCAGTCCCCCTCAGACCTCAGAATCCCTCATTGTGCAGGACAAGCACTCTTGGTTCTGGGGACCGTCCCTTCCCCTCTCCCCACAGCGGCCCTGGAGGACCCATCCTGGGAACAAGACAAGAACACAGGACAGGACACGCATGGACTAACACAGAACAGGACACGCATGCAAAGGCCTGGGGAACACAGAGGCCTCAGACCTGCAGAGGGTTAGGGTAGAGCGAGAAAAAACACCTACCCTTGGAGATGGAGAGAGAAAATGAGAGACAGCAGGGGCAGGGCCAGGGACAAGGACGTAGTGGGCAGGGAGGAACAGCCCCGGCCGAGGGGGAGCCTGGGAGAGATAGTCAGGGCGGGCGGGAAGCTCCAGGAGGGGGAGGAGGGGCTGAGGCCGGGAGGCCCCCAGATCCCACCAGGCCTAGGCAGCCTGGACAGCGTGGGCGGTGGGGGCGGGGGCAGAGGCCTGAGCGGTCCAGAGGCTGGGGGGGCAGGCTGAGGAGGGAGGCCTGGCCCCTGGCAGCTGGCCCGGCAGGCCCCCCACCAGCGAGGGGGCGGGCCCGGGTCAGAGGCCAGCTCCTGGGCTGGGGCCGGCTGGCCATGGAGCGGACTCCCACTCCCTGTGGCGTCTCTCCCTCCTGTCTCTGAGTCTCTTGTCTCTGTTCTTTCTCCTTTCTCTCTGAATCCACACCTGGCCCTCCTCTCAGCCCTTGGTGCCCCCACCCCAAGTGGCATAGGAGCCAGAAGCCATGCCCAAGTTCAGGATTTGAGCCTTATCTCCTCCTACGCTACCACATCCCCACCCACTCCAGGGACAAGCCCCAGTGCTCAGGGGAAAGGACCCCACCCAAACATGGGGCCCCTCCTCCCCCAATAGAAGGGGCAGGAGAAGCTGAGCACCAGTGGGAGGGGGGCCAGGAGGGAGGCAGAGAGAGCGGTCCCCCAGCTCCAGCGCTGGCGGAGGTTGTGGAAAAGGAGGCGGCCCAATGTGAGAGAGTTGGGGGGGTGGGTATCCGCACCTGCTGTTGTGACCTACACAGCCGGAGATGGGGGCCTGGGGGGGACAAGATTCCGATGGATTTTGGCAGCAGCCTGGACTCGGAGTGCGCAAACCCCCCACCCCCAGCCTCTTGCACCGTGGGGACCCTGAGATCAGCATGTGCGTGCCCTGCTGCACGTGTGTGCGGGCGTGTTGTGGGGGGAAGGCCCACATGATGGGCCTGGCCGGGCAGCTGCGAGGTGTCTGAGGAGGTGAGAATCTGAACCCCACTAGCCCGTGCCCACATGGGAGCCCCACTCAGGGCCCTGCATGCTGCCTGCTGTCCTGGGCACAGGCTTGTCTACGCACATACATGCAGACCTGTGCTTAGGCAGCCCTCTAGGTGCAAAAGGTCTGGGCTTTCTCCCTCAAAAGTCATCTGGTCCAATCCCCTGCCTCTCAAATGGGGAGCAGGAAGGAGCAGGTAAGTCCAAATCCTCCCTTTAGGCACATGGGCTCTGGACAGCTTCACAGAACCTGAGGCACAAGTGCCAAACCCCTACCCCCGAACCCCAGTCCAGAGTCCCTTCAGGCTTCTAGAAGAATCAGGAGGACCCCTCCACCCAGAAAAGGCCCACACACCAGTCAGGTTAAGTTTGCGGGGAGCGGGGCTGCCCCTCTTGGAAGGACAGAACGCTGCAGCGGAAGGTTAGACAGCTGGAAGAACTCCACGAAAGGGGGGACAGAGCAGCAGGGTCGGAGCCGACGGGGGAGAGGGCTCGCAGATGAGGCCAGGGCAGGAGGGAGGCTGCAGGGCCCTCCATGGGGACCGAGGATGGACAGAATAGCTTTCCAGACGTGGGGGCCAGGAGAAAGACCTATTTGCCTCAGCATCTCCCACTACACCCCACCTCTGGCCCCATCACTGCTACGGTGCAGACACACCCTCGAATACACACAGAGAGGCCTATGCTTGCAAGCTTGTATACACACACACACAGGGTGGGGGGCGGGGGCAACAGTGCCTGTGAAGCATGGTCTGTAAGAAAAGGAACTGAAGACAGTCTTTCTGTCAGAGCAGAGTTGAGTGGGGGGAACAGGAACTTCAACTGTCTTGGTGCAACAGTGTCCTCTTTTCCCTGCACCCCTAATGTGCACACACACGGCACACACCACTTCTGAGGAAGCTGCCGGTCTGCTGGGCAAAGCAAGCCATCCTTCCTCCCCCTTTCTCCCCTCCGCACAGTGGGGAAGCCAGCGCAATCTGTTCCTGATGGGTAAACACAGGCATGAGTACATGCACACATGCTCACACACACACACCAGCAATTCAGGGTCACCCAGCACCCAGGGCTCATTTCACCCAAGACACAGCACACACTTGGGCTCTCACTACCAGCCAGCAGGGCTTGCCAAAGCCCCCAGCTCCACATACGCACAGCCAGAGCTCAACAGACACACCCAGGTGGCCTCTCGCAGACAGTGGCACACAGAGTCTGCCATCGCGGCCACACATCACTGCCTCCCATGTGGACACCGCTGCCTTGGCCTTGCACACACTGGTGTACGTGCACACACGCATTATGGTCACACAAGCAGACTCTCACATGCACTCACTCAAAAAGTCACGATCTCACATATGGATACCATCACACACTCGGAACAGTCCATCTTCCACACAGACACCCTTGCACCTCCGCAAACTCAGAGCCCCCCGGTCACCCTCCGCCTCTCACATCCCCACACCTGGCGGTGGGAACACACAGATACACACTCAGAATAGTCACTCTATGCTGGGACCTTGGGTTGGGGTTGAGGGGCTGCACTTGGTGGGAGTGGGTGTAGCTCAGAGTGGCCTAAGGCAGGAAAGAGAAGGGAAGGAGGAACTTTTTGGTCCCTAAAAATCCGAGGAAATAGACGATTATTCCCTTGGCAGTTCCTTCGTCCCCTAAACCCACTTTCACCAGCATTTGGGAATGAGGGGAGATCCAGGCCAGACAGGAAGAGTGAGGAAGCCCCTGGATGAAGAGATGGTGGCACTGGTAGCAGCAGGAGCCGGAAAACCCTAGAAACCAGCCCACCCCCCGGGCCCCTTCTGCCTGCACCCCCCCCTCCCCCCAAGGATGGTGAACAGCAGCAGCCCTCAGCTTAGCTCCCTGCTGTGTGATCCCAGGCCTCTTCAAAACCTCTCTGTGTCTAAAGGGCACCAGCATGTCAGCCCTAGCTGCAGGAGGAGCAGGAAGGGGAAGGAGATGGGGCCTCGCCCTCAATCCCCAGCCCCTGCCAAAGCCCTGTCATCACCATCAGGCCCAAAGAGAGATGGGGACAGCACTGGCCAAGCTGGCGCTCCCCTAACTAACCACTGAGGACAAGAATCCCAAAGTGTCCTTGGGCCCTGCAGCCCCGTCCCCATCACGAGAGAGGGACGCTGTGTCGCTGTCCAGGCAGAATGGAATCCAGGCTGTGCTGGCCAGGCCCCAACCCAGGAACAATTGGCAATGCTGTTGACATCCTCACCACTTGCCACTCCAGGTGTAGCTTGGGCCCTGGTGCCCGCTCCTGAAGGCAGCCTGACAAGGGCTCCATGGAAGCCAGGCAGGGCAGTCCCAGAGAGCCAGGCGGGGGGGGGCGGGGGTCTTTTGGAAAGCAGGCAGTGGCAACAAAGGCAGGCAGGCAGCAGGGTCTAGAGGACCAGGTGACAGGGCCCCGCAGGACCCCGAAGGACGTGGGCCAAATGAAACCAGGCAGTGGGGACTTGAGTTGGCTAGGAGGTGGGGACAACTGAAGCCAGGCAAGAGGCCCACAGGATGTGAGAAAAGAAAGATATCAGGAGCTCATCCCCACAGTCTGCGTGTCACCCCACAGCCTGGGCCTCTCTCTCAGTAGCCCCCTTCCCACCCAGATGGTGGTCCCCTCCCCCAGGCCTATGGACATAGCCAGAGCCCCCTCCTCTCTGGGAGGCCTGGTCCGGCTGCAGCCAATGGGCCCCGGCCCCATCCCCGGGACCTCAGGAAGTCCCAGTCCCTCCCACCGGCTGCAGAGGCAGGGGGGCGGCGGGGGGAGACAGCGGAGAAGAGAGAGACAGCTTGGCAGGGGGAGCGCCGAGCATCCGCGGGGGGCGGGGGCCGAGGAAGGCGCGGGAAGCGCCGAGGCGGGCGGGCGGGGGCGTCGCGGCGGCGGCGGAGGTGGGGTGACAAGTTCTCCGGCCCTGCGGCCGCGCGGCCACTGACCTGGGTCCCCGCGCAGGCGCCCCGTCGGTGCCTACGGCGCTGCGAGGTCCGCCCGGCCCCCCGCGCGCATCGGGGCCGGGGCCGGGGCCGGGCGGCTCGGGAGGCTGGGGCGTCCCGGCCCCGAGGGTCGCGGCGGGCGCGGGCGGGCGAGGGGCCGGGCCGCGAGGGAGCGGGGTGGGGGGGCGCGCGGGCCGGAGGAGGGAGGCAGGGGCGCGCGGCGGGCGAGCGGGCGGGCGAGCGGAGGAGCGAGTGAGGGACGGCAGGCAGTGAGGTCATCCTTTGAATCTAATTGTCTGAGTCAGGAGGAGATGTGGCACTTGATGCAGGGGGAGGCGAGGGGGAAGGGACCCTCCCGGCTCCAGGCCGGCCCCTCCTCACCCCGGGGCCAGCCAGGGCCTCCCTTCCCCCGCAAGGGGCAAAGCGCCTCGGGACAACTCCGACAGCCCCCTGCCTGTCTCAGGGCTGACCTCTGCTGCCGGGGCCTCAGCAGGCTGGCGATGTGGGACTCAGTCCCCTGTCACCCCTGAGAGCAGCCGCCTTCTCTCTGGGGATGACGGGACTCCCACCGAGGCCCAGGTCACCTTCCTGCATTTCTGAGGGTAATGGGAGGCCCGAACCCGCCCCCAGGTTCTATTCTTGCTCTCTGAGAATGAATGGGGGACTTCAGCCCCTCTTCCTTCCTGCACTTTAGGAGCATGGAGTCCCCAACTTCATTCCCCAAGTTACATCTTGCACTGGGAATTTGGGGAATCTGGGCATTGAACCCCAGCTCACCTTCCTGCCCTCTGAGAATGACGGTGCAATGCTGCCCGGTCCTCCAGTGACGGCACTTTGGGGGGCATGAGGACCCCCCAAGTGACCCCAAGTTCTCCCTGTTCTGCATGCACAATCCTTCTGGGAGGGGTAGGAGCCAGGCCAGACTCCTAGGGTCCCCAGGGGCTGCCCAGGGGACCAGGCTGCTCAGATGGCAGGGGGCAAGAAGGCAGCTGGGCCCTGGGCAGTCAGGTGTGCACACCCATGCATGCACACATGAGCACATGCCCATGTGTGTTCATGCACACATGTGTACACATACAGTTGGGGGGCAGGAGGCAGCTGGGGATGCTCACACCAAGGGCCACACAGCCCTCCCTTCGCCCCCATGGGGGAGGGGTGATAAATATTTAAGGGGCTTTTAGCTCTGAAGGGGCTGAAGCTGGGGGAGGGAGGGGGATCCACGATGCCTGATTAATGGGGTTACGGGCTTGGATCAATCCATCCGCCCGCGGCTCCCTCCTCCTCCCTCCCTCCGCCTAATGCGCTTTATCAGGAGAGCTTTTCTGACTTGGCAGCGTCGGGTGTTTTAAATAGACCCATTTAGAGCGGGAGTTGGGGGAGAAGGGGGGGGGAAGGGAGACAGAGATTGAGACAGGCTGGGAGACAGAGACGAAGCAGGGGAGAGAGACAAGCCCCGGAAGAGAGAGAGTGGGAGAGGAGAGACAGAAGGCGATGCAGAGACATGGGGATGAGAGACTGAGGATGGGACTCCCACAGAGGCTGACACGGCAGGGAGGGGGCGACGGGAGGCCGAGGGGAAGCTGTGGGCCAAGGAGCAGAAACAATAAAAAAAAAAGGGAGACAGAGACAGAGAGAGGGGGAAGGAGCCACCGGCAGTGGGAGAAACCCAGAGAGAGGCTCTCGGTAAGGGCTGAGCGCTAGCTTGGGAGACAGCAGATACCTTTTATTTCCAAAAACAGTTTTTCATCCACTTTGTTAAATTAAAAAGCTGTTTTTAAAGTGGTGCTGGAGGTGCTGGTGGGGGAGGGTGGACAGAACTGCCAAGTCTCCCTCCTGGCCTCCTCCTCGGCCCCCACAGAAGCTGCCTCAGCCTTAACCCGGGGGGGTTCTCCAGCTCCCCTGCTCTCTGCGATCCTCCGGGATCCCCAGGGACAGGGTCAGGGCATCTGAGCTACTGTTCATTGGCAGGAAGTCCTTCCTGCGTCTGGCCTCAGTCCCTCCTGCTGCAGGGAGCCCATTCCCTTGCCTGACCACGAGCCTTCTCTTCTCCAGCCCCTGCTCCGGCTCCCTAAAGTGTTCCCAATTTGGGGGGAGGATTATGTGCCCTCACAGCTCAGTAGCTCACTTTCTCAACTGCCATCAGACTCCTCCCAGGTGTGCCCCCAATAAATATTTATTATCTATTATTGTGTAAATCCAGACTTCTGTCAGATACCGACTCCGTGTCCTTGGGTCCTCTGGGAACAGTGAGATGGAAGCTTAACTCTCTGCAGCCCTCTGGAGCCTCCCCGCCTCCTCTTCACAACCCCAGCTCCATTTTAAGTCCCTTTTATGGCCATGTGTCAGCCTAGGATACCCCACCCCACCCCCAACAACACCCTAGTCCTAGTGCTGAAGGGTCAGTGCCCCCCCACTCCCAGGCCAGGAAAATGGCCAGTCTGTTTGGGAGCTGAGATGAAAAGCCCGCCTGCCTTTGTGGGCCTCTGGCGGGTTTTGGACAATAGGCCCTTCCGTTCCGCTCCAGCGCCTCGAGTCCTTGGACACCCCCACCCCGGGGCTGCCAATCCGGGGGCCCTGCCTGGCCTGAATAAAAGGCGGGGAGAGTCAGGCCCAGCCCCACGACTGGCCCCAGAAGATTTTGGACTTTCTGACCTCCCATCCCATTTCCTCCAAACCCGGCTGCTCCCCCAGTTAAGCCACAGAGATGCTTTGGGGGCAGAGGGAGCTTGGCGACAAGACAGAAACATACCTCACATCCAGGCTGCAGCCCCTCAGGACAGAACCCAGTTTTCTGACCTGGCTTTGCCGTTGCCTGCATGACTGGGGAAAGTTCTTCCCCTTTACAGGCCTATGATGGGGGCATGAAAAGCCTCCGGAGGAAGGACACAGAGGAGGAAGAAGAAAGACAGGGACGAGGAGGACGCGTCACAGGCCTTCCTCTGCTCATGTCCCCAGACCTCCAGCCCCACCGCACCTGCACCTGCCTGATGTCCTGAGACTGACCTGCTGGCCTTGGTCCCCAGCACTTACCTCTTCACCACTGGCTGCACACCGAGCGCATCAATCTCCTCCTCCTCCTCCAGACCAAACTCTTCCCCAGACTTCCAAACCAAGGGGGCGGGATGACGGGACAAGGCTGGATTCTAGAAGGGCAAAGGGCACAAAGGTCAGAGAGGAGCCACAGGCCTTAATCCAACTCAGAGCTCACTCCATACTCACAACCCCACTGTGAGAAGGGGAGACTGAGGCAGATATCGGATAAGCATCTAGAAGAGGAAAAGCTGGGAGCAGTGCAGACTCCCTCCAGCACACCTTGCTGACCCAAGGTTCTGACACACACGGAAAGAGAGAGGCCAGAAGCCAGTGGCCCGACTCCCACACAGACCCACACTCAGACACACCCACAATCCAAAATCCCCACACAACCAGTTCACAGACACAAGTACCTCCATATCACACACATTCTCCCGTGCGTGCTCACACGGAGACACATGGCCACCAGCAGGGCATAAGCACCCACCATCACACCATCCTCTTCCTCTGTCTCATCACCACTGTGATTTATTGAGCATCTGTTACGTGCCAGGAACTGTGTTAGGCCCTTTATATGCATTATCTCATTTAATCCTCATGACTTCTCCATGAGGTAGGTTCTATTATTATTCCTACTTGACAGTTGAAAAAGTGGAGATTCAGGGAGGTTAGCAACTTGCCCAAGACCACATAGCTGATCGGTTCCAGAGCACAGATTTGAGTCCAAGTCCAGTTCCAAAGGCTGTCTGCTACACCAGTTTGCCTCTGTAGATCTCTCTTGTGCCTGCACAGTGCCTTTCCCAGTAATGACAGGCACGGCTACCACTTGTTCAGGGTCCTAGATGAGCCAGACACTATGATAAGTACTTAATCTACGTTTTTGCACTCAGTCATCAAAACCACCTTTGGAGGTAATCCTGTTTCCATTTTACAGATGAGGAAACAGGCTCAGAGAGCAAGAGCATCTTGCCCAAAGTCACACAACTGGTAGTTGGTAAGGGAGCTGGCATTGTACCCAAGGCCATGTTGCTTCTACAGGCTCAGTCACTTAACAGAGCCCTCACCTTCTACAAGACCTCAGGACATCCTCAGGGTCCAGCTGCCCCTGTCCTCCTAACACAGGTCCCAGATGTATCTGCCAAAGGCCAGATCAGACGCCTAAACACGAGAGAAGGACTCCACGTCACCCAGCTCGGCCCAGAGATGCAGAGACACCACCAACCAGGGAGAGGTGGCCAGAAACTAAACCAAGGTGTTAGAGACAGGCTGGCTCACGGTAACAGATAGAGACACACCAAGAGACAGGCCCAAAGAGGGAGCCAGAGACAGAGAAACACGCCATCGGGCCAAAGACTGACAGTGACAGTGGGAAAGGAGACAACAGAGGGAGAGCAGGCTACAGGCTGCCCTGAAAAAGCACAGACAAATCCACAGCATCGGACACAGCCACAGAGACACAGAGAGAGCCACCCAACCTGCATAAGAACACAACTGTGAAAGCAGACAAGGCTCAAGCCGTGTGTGGCGTGTGTGGCGTGTGTGTAAGTGTGTGCGCACGTGTTGGGGGGCATGCAGAGTCTGTATCACTACGCACATTACACCAGCTGCTTCCAGCAATTTCATCTGATTAATAATAAATGCCCCGTAATTACAGCCGCTCCCCCAGCCCTTCTTCCTGTTTTTTGTCAGCTGCCGCCAGGCCAGCCCCCTATGGACCCCATAACCTCCTCCACCCTCACCTGCTGCCTTCTAGGAGGTTGAGAGGACACGGGCTGATGGAGGAGGCCCGCCTCCCAGTCTGAGGGGGAATACCCATCTTTCTATGTTGCATGAATGCCCTCTGCCTCCAAGCAAAAGGTCATCTTCCATAGGTCTCACTCAGAACTGCACCCCTACCCTGAATATAACCTGTGGCCCCTAATACGGTCTAGAGGCCCAGGGCTGGGGCGCAGAGAGGAACTCTGAACTCCCCTGGCCTACTCTCTATAACTCCCTGGCTGAAAGAAGTCTCCGTTCACTAACTTCCCCACGCCCGGGAACCCCACAGGCTCAAAGGAAGAAGGGACCAGTACAGGGGTCCCCAGCCCCTCTTTCCAACCCAGGCAGCCCAGAATCTCTGCCCACTCGTGTACCCTCACACTCTGGACACTTGGTGGCTCCACCTCCCATCCCTGAGCCCCCTAGGTCCACATTCTCCAGGCTCCCACCCTCGCTCTCCAAGGCAGCTCTATCAGAATCAGCTGCGGGTTTGTGCTGATCTGTTTCTAATCGCTGGGGCCTGGTTCACGCTTGCCCCCCCCAAATATTGATTCCATTATTTGGAGAGTCATTGACGTCAGGAGCCTGGATGGGTGCCAAAACCGCCTTCTCTCCAGGCCTGGGCCAGGGCCCAGGCCCCCCACCCCGAGATTTCATGGAGGGGCCCAGAGGGGTCAGCTCACGGGCCAAGGTCACACGGCATCTGCCCTCATAGGCTGGACTCTTCCTACCTTTTGGGGACCACTGTGCGGCTCCTCTCCTGGGGAGAGGGGCTACACAGAGGCCTGGGGTTAGAGGTGAGGGGGCTATCAAAGGGGGGTTGCAGGACCCTCACTGGAACTCGGGCTACAGGGAAGGAGTCCAGGAGGTAGGCATGGGGGCAGTGGCTCAGAAAAAGCTACTTGGTGAAGATTTGTTCTTCGCCACACACTTATTTTGGACCATCCTGAAGCTGGACTTGAAATGGTTACTATTGACTCCTTGATTTTTATGTCTGATATCAGATGCGTCTCCAGACTCTCTGAGAAGGAAGTTCTCTGCAGTGTAGGATAACAGATTTCCCTAAATGTTGCCATAATTTGACTAACTGGCACCATTCATTTTATAAACCTTTGTTCCATGCAAAACAAAGGCTCTGTCTCCTGTGCATCTCCCATCCATGCTGCCTCAGTTTCCCCACATTCTCCTAGTTTCTCCTGGCTCTGCATCTATCGGATCAAGATGCAGCCACTGCTACACGAGCCCAGGTCGGCAACTCCTAGGCTCCAGCCGGACAAGGTATTTTTAGGATCTGAACCCTGTGTTCTCAAATAGACGTTAATAACCAATACGGGCAGTCCGTGGTGCCCAGAGCAGCTAAACAACCTCAGAGCCCAGCCTTGGAGGCTCAGAGGTGGGCTCCACTGCCTCAGCTAGAGTCTAAGAAACCCAGACCTAAAGAGAGCAAGGGACACGCTCACACCCACGGGGTGGGGGGGGGGTGGGGGGGGGGGAAGAAAAGGACTTTCCAACCTTCTGAAAAATCCTAAAGCTGGAGAGAGGACAGAGGTGACCTCCGACCTCTGCCACAGAATCAGGGTCATTGCTGGCCCCAGTCGCCCCTAGGCCAGCTCTTTTCAAGGAAGAATCTGCCTGTCCTCTGCACTCCTGCCCTGAGTGCAGGGAAGTCCTTCCCTTAGTCTAGCCTGTAGATCACTCGGGTCACTGGAGCCAGAGGGTATGCAACAGAGGCTGTTAGGTTTCAAGCCACAAACCCCAGAGAGTCCCCCCTCCCCGCGGCGTGTCCCACCCAATGATTCATTCCTCAGCATGCACTGAGCACCGAATCTCTGCCAGGCACTGTGCCGGGAGCTGAGGATGCAGTCCTGCCCACCAGGAGCACGCAGCCTGAACGGAGAGAAAAAGGTGTCCTGTTAACTCCGCACTGGCTCCTCCCATGTGCCAGCTCTGTGCTGGGGGCAGGGGACAGCAGTGAGCAAGGCAGACCCAGCCCTGGGCCCCAGCGAGCTCACTGGCAACCACTGCAGCCTTGCTAAGTGGGGTAGCGTACAGGGGGACACACTGACTGCTCCGGGTCTGAAAACCAGCCCCCTCCAGCAGGCCCGAGGACTCTTCCGTCCATTCCTCAACCCCAGGTCGGGCCCTGGCGCTGACCAGAAGCCACCAGGGCAGTCCGACTCCAGCTCCCTCCACCATGGCTCCTGCCCCAGCCTCTGGGAGCAGCAGGGTCTGACCCTTCCCCTACGTGGGCCCCTGGAGCTCCTGGCTCTGGGGACCCCAATCCAGCGTGGCTCTGTGCTTTGGGGGCTCTCTTTGCCTTCCATAGAGGTAAAGGGGGTGATGACTTCAGTGCTCTCAGCCCACAGGCACCCCTTGTCTCCCCGGGGCTCTCCCCACAGGAAGCCAGAGCCCGGGTGGGTGTGGTCACCCAGGGCCACAGTTTACACAGCTGAGGTCTCCCCCTCTCCCCTCACCCCATGGTGGGTCTGGAGGAGGGGTCAGCTCTCCTCAGTCTCTTTGCTCTCTGGGACCCCCCCCAAACCAGGCACACATGGTCCCCCCCAACCCATCTGCATTTCAAAGAAAATCCGCTCCATATGTTTCCGATTCATTTACACTTCAACCCGCCATGGGGGGGCAGAGAGCAGAGCGCCTTGCCTCCTAGCCCCCCACCTCCCTAGGGGGGCTGGAGAGCATGTGTCCCCTTCAGGGACAGGGAGCCATCTGAGCCTGAGGGCCAGTTCCCTACTGTGTGGGCTCCCTTGGGGTGACAGTGCCCCTCAGGCAGCTCCACCCACTGGCCTCCATAACGGGAGGGCGTGTAAAGCCCCGGGCAGTGTCACCAAGGCAGGTGAAGTCCTAGGGTTGGCTGCAACCTAGCCTCCCTCCAGCCCCACCCCGGGGTGGGGGGCGCTACTGCTCTTCTGGGGAACAGAGTGGAGAAGCTGGGCATACCCTGGAGCCAGGTGAGACTCAACAGGCATTCCAGGAGCCGCTGGGAGATGCAGCTTAACTGGGCCCCTGCCGGCTCCAGCCAGAGCAGAGGAGAGAAGGAGGGGTGCGTTCAGTCCAGTCTCCTCCTCCAGCCACCTTCTCGCCACACATCTGGGGCTGCCATCTCCCTAGAATCAGATTCAACCCCCTGGAAGGGTCAAAGGAGCCAGAAGTCTACCCCTCACCAATTCAGTTTTCACACCCCTCCCATCCTAAGGATGACTGGAATGGGGGCAACGTCTTGGGGGATGTGTCTTATTTCGCCACAGCTGACCCTCTCTACCACAGAGGGGGCGCTGTGAACTATTTAAGGGGCATGCGTGTGTACATGGCACGGGGGGACTCGGAGAGTACATATCACCCCTGTACCAGGAAGCCCCTCACACCTTCCTGCCAAGAGCCTAGTCTTCTTGTGGAAGGAAAGGCAGAACGGTGTACCTGGGTCCACCACCCTCTCCATCAGCCCAAGTGAGGGGCATGACCAAGCATGTATCCCCTCCCGTCCCCACTTTGGAGGAGACAGGTCCTGCAGCAATCTGTTCCTCACCTGAACTGTCCCGACATACACCATAAACCAAGAACCGGGTGTCTTTGACTATGAGTTCTAAGCTCCACCGGGAATGTGAGCACCGCAGTCCTGGTGTGGGTTTGAAGGTGAGCCCCAGGAGGGAAGCATAACCCAGGGCCCCCATGCGAAGCAAGAGTCTGAGTGTGAGCACTAGGGTCCCGTGCAAGTGTGAGTATAAGCCTAGGATGGAAGCGAGTATAACGTAATCGCCAGGGATGTCAGTCCCAGTGTGAATGCCAAGATGGAAGTATAGGTGTGAGTGTGAACCCAGGTCCCAGTGTGCACCTGAGTGTGAGCTCCAGGACTGAGGTGTGAGTCTCAGAGTGAGTCCCAGGATTCCCATAGAAGTCAGTATAAGCATCAGAGTCCTAGTGTAAGTCTGAGTGTGGGCCCCTGGTCTTAAGGGCACTCTGAATGTAAGCTAAGGTTCTCCACGTGAGTCTGTGTGTGAACACTGAGTTCCTAAGCGATCCCAGGATGGAAGTGAGAATCTTGCATGTGAGCACTAGAGTCCTAGTGTGAGTCTGAGTGTGAGTCTATGAACCCCAGTGTCCCATGTGTCCTTGAGTTCACATGTGAGCCCCAGGGTAGCCGTGTGAGTCTGGGTGGGAGCCTCAGAATGTAAGTGTGGATGTGAGTAAGCTCCAGAGTCTTGGTGTGAGTCTGAGTGTGGGCCCTAGGTCTCCATGTCAGTCTGAGCCTCAGGATAGAAATGCGAATCTGAGTGTGTGAGCCTAGAGTCCCAACGTGAGCCTGGGGGTGAACCACAGGACTGAAGTGCACAGCTGGATATGAGCACTGGAACGTAAGTGTGAGTCCACATGAGTCTAAGTGTCCCAGTGTGAATCTGGGTATGAATTCCAGAGCCCCAAGAAGTCTTGAGTGTGAACTTTAAGCTCCGAGTCCTTGTATAAGACTTGGGATCCCAGCTGGAGCATCAGCCCTGATGGAGTGTGAGCTTTACTCCACATCACCTACGCTGATCAGGAGCACCAAGAACCAGTCCAGAGGATGTGTGGGGGTTGTGACAGTGGACACAGGGAGGTAGACTTTATTGAGACACACAGGCCCCTCCACCCCTCAAGCCCTGGCTAGCCCTACACCCCAGGAATACCCAATCGTTCAAGCCCCATCCCCACACGTGCAATGGCACATCATCACAGCCAGAGCTAGACACACAAAAACACCCTCAGTGTTTCAGGCCTCCTGGACATACAGCAATTACAGATGCAAGAACACACCCAGCATTTGGGACCCCCACCACCTCAGTGATTACAGCCACATGAACACCCCCAGTGACACAGACACAAGTATACCAAGTATTACAGGCAAAACAACTAGTGTTACAGACGCACTCCAACAGCGGCATGCAGACACACACCCAGTGTTGCAGACAAGCTGCCAGCCACACAGACACACACAGACGCTTCTCAAAGACAGAAAGAGACTAGGTGGAAAGAGAAAGAAAATCCTGAATTTTCAGCAAGGCGTGAAATAGTCCTGCCCGCCTGAAGCTACTGAAGGGGGGAGGGGGCCAGAGAGCGAGCAAGAGCGAGACGCAGGAGGAGAGGCTCGGGAGAGGAGAGGAGAGAAGCCGAGGAGGAGAGCTGTCCGTCTGGTGACCTCCCCTCGGCCCAGCCCCCACGCACGGGCAGATACACTACTCCAAGCAGCACAGGGACACCCAGGCCGGCTCACACAGAGCCGCACCGGAGGAGACACACACGGGCAGACTCACAAAGAGACGGGGATACACCACAAGCGGACTCACACGGACACACAACAAGACTTACAAAGACACACTGGAGGAGACCCACTACATGGAGATACATCCAGGCGGACTCACGAGGAAACCACAGGCAGGCTCACGCCGACACACACGCGCACACACTCACACAAGCAGATTCACACGGACACACACACACTAGCAGACGCGCAACCGTCCGTTCACACCCCTGGGCGCTTTGAAGTCCAGATTTCTGCCAGAGAACGAAGCCGCCTCCCGGTGCGCGGGGGTCCCTGCGACCCCCCAGCTCCGGAATTTTCCCAGACCCCGCGCGGGCTGCTGCGGGGTGAGGGAGAACAGGGACGCTAGGACAATCAGCCCCGGCCACCTCCACCCCCCCCCGCCGCCTGTCCGCCCCCACCACCACCACGCCCAGCCCCCGGCGCGCCCGGACGTGGGGGGCCGCTTCTCCTGCGCCCCCGCCCCCGAGTTTGCAGGCAAAGTTTCCCGTGAACTTTCCCGTCCCCCCCCGAGTCGCGGGCCCACGCGTGTCCCCCCCTTTTCCCGCGCGCACGCGGGCCGCGGGTCTGCCGGTCGGCGCGAGGGTTGGAGGGTCCGGCCGCGCGCGTCCGCCGCGGGGTACTCACCGCGCCCTCGGGCCGCCGGGGCTCCGCGCCTCGCCCTTCGACCGCCCCCGGCTGGGAGCGAGGCAGCAAGCGCGGCGCGAGCACCGCTGCCGGATCCCGCCGCCGAGCCCCGCGCCGCGCAGCGCCGGCTGGAGCCGCCGCCTCTGCTGCCGCCGCCGCCCGCTCTGCACCGGCTCCCCGGCGCTCGGCGGCTTTAACCCCCCCATCCTCCTCCCTCCCTCGCGCGCGCGCGCGCCCTCCCTCCCTCCCTCGCCCATGTGACCGCGGGCGCCCGCTCGGCCGCGCGCGCCCTCGCTCCCCTCCCCCTCCTGCCTTGTCTCCCCGCGCCTCCGCGGCCGCGCGCCACGACCCCCTCCCTGCCACGGTCCCCGCGCGCCCCCGCCTTGGCACGCTCCCGCGCCTGGCACGCGCGGTCAGCTCGCGCGGGCACACTCACCCTGCGCAGGCCCGTGAGCCCGGACTCCCACCCGCGTCGCGGTGGCACGCGCCCTCCCCCCACTGGCACAGTCACCCGCACTGGCATGCGTGGACCCCTCACATTCGCCCTTTCTCGGGAACGCCCTCCAGACGGCTGTGGCCCCCGCGCTTCACGCGCAGCCCCGACCGCGGGGCTCGGAAACGCGAGCGCATGCATACCCACACCCACTCGGCCGGATCCGCTGGGGCCGCGGGGCGCGCACCCAGCCCCCTGGGTCGCTCATTCACACTCACCCTCACTCAGCCTTGGCCAGGTCTCGGCTGCGCATACTCGCACATGCAGGCCCTGACTGCCGCGTACCGACAGCCTGGCACACCCCGGGCCAACTCTCCGGCCCTCCCGCCGGCATCTCGGTGAGAGGAGCGCGAGCCAGAGCCCCACTTTGGGGGGAGGAGACCAGCCATCTCCGCCCCTGCCCTCTTCCCACCGCCGCCAGCAATGCCCCCCTCCCGGTCACACACACATACACCCCTTGGCGGAGGGAAGGGGGCTCTACGCTCCCAGGACCCGGGACGCACCAGGCTGGGAGCCCAGGCCCTCGCCTCCCACCGAGTCTCCAGTGCCACCGCCACAACCACCCTCTCCTTCCTCCCCACTCCGGGATCTAGGGCCTGGGGAGAACCCTCCGCTGGGATGAAAGGGGTCGGGAGGGTGCGCCCTCTGGCCAGGACGGGCAGTTCCAGAGCGCAGGGCACACGAGTCTGGCGTGGAGGTCCACCCTCGAGCTCTCCTTCGCAGCCTGGGCCTCTGAGGGGCCGGCGTGCTCACTGCATCGCCCCCGGGCCTCCGGTCTGGCTACGAGAGGGGGGATTAAGGTTAGACAACCTGACCAACGTCTGAGGCCACGGGAGAGCGCAACAGAAAGTGGTGGATGGCAGAGGCGGGGAACAAGCGGCCCACCCCCATCTCCACCCCTTGGATTTTTCACCTGACCTTTGACCCACAATCCCGTGCCTTGCCCCTCGGGGGAGCAGCTCCGGGTTGGGGGCGGGGAGAGGGGAAGGAAACTTCTCGCTGTTTCCTCACTCTCTTCCCCAGTAGGCTGCCCAGAGCGCCCGGGCCCTTTCCCAACAAACGCCTCAGGGACTCCCACTGCAGAGGAAAAACCTTCTTCCCGCCACTGCCCGGGCTTTTCACTTTCACTTCCGTGGCCGCAGAATCCCCCCAGTGCAACCCGCAGGGGTCAGCCGGGGCTGTGGCTCAGAGAGGGCCGGCGGGGGCTTAGGGACACCCAGGGAAGTAGCGGCGCCCAGCTGAGATCCCGCCCTCCCCCCCCCACCCACAGTAGGTGTGCGCTCTCCGGCCGCTCCCGCCCGCAGCCACTAGGTCCCGGGGCCGCGGATGGGGACCAGGCGGTGGGCACCGAGAGGGGCGGGGGCTGAGCGACTGGGTCTGCGGGGCGGGGGGGGGGGGGCCGGGGGGGGGGAGTCGGGAAGCGCCCCTCCCCCTGTGCCGAAACCAGGCCTGCGAGGCTGGGTGTTCAGGGGAGGCCGGGCGTCGAGATGGGCGGTCACTGGTGGGCTGATTGGACCCCCGGACCCCCCGGTGTCGGGACTCGGCCTCTTTCTGCCCGCTTGAGAGCGATGGGGAGTTCCGCGCCGAACCGACGTCCCCCCTCCGCCCGGGGACGCGGGGGCCGCCGTCGGCAGTGCCGAAGTCCGCGGGTGCCGCAGCAGGGTCCGCGCCGGGCAGCCGGGATCCGGGAGGCGCACGGGTCGGTGTGTCCCGGGTTAGCGAGGACGGGAGGCGCACGTCGGACCGGACCCGGCGTCTGTCGATCCGCAGCTCGTCCGGGCGCAGCACCGGCGGCCGCGCCCGCTTCCCCGGGGCCGCAGCGACACCTGGCGGGCGGTGCGGGACGCGCGCTCCCGCGCAGGCTGAGGCTGCTGCTCAGAGGCAGCGCCCACCTACGAACCACGGGGGTGCGGCCCCCTCTCGCTCCAGCCGCCACCGCCTGGCCCAGAACCGATTCTCCTCCCACCTGAGCTGGGCAACAGATTGCTCGGGGGTCCCCGCTCCTGCCGCCTCCAATGCCCTATCTGCACACGAGCTTCGGAGCTTCCTAAGCCTCGGCGTTGACCCCTCCCGGACCCCACTACCATGGGGCGAAGCCGGGCTTCTTAGGCGGGCCTTCAAAGCCCTAGCGGGAGCTGGCCCTGACTCCTCCCCAGCTTTATTAGGAGCCCGTATCGCCGGCCTCCCCTGCTCTGCACCAGCCCCCTTCTCTGTCATGGCGCATTTATCCTTAAGCCAAACCCCACTTCACTAACACCCTCCCCCCAGCCCCACCCCGTCTTCACCATCTCTCTCTTTCGTGCGGGGCCGCAGGAAATAATGCCCACAGTTCGGAGCTGTAGTGCCCTGCAAGTGATGGGGATCCCCGATTTGATAACCCTGAATGGCCTTGGGAAATTGGGGGAAGTTCTTGACGTTGAGTCCCCGGCGTTTTACGTCCACAGTGAAAGAGGGCTCTGCGGCGGGACTTTTGGCTCCACCCTAGCAGGTGACCTAAACTTAGATCACCCCCCACCCCTGGAGTCGACCGTGTCATCCCAAGCCTTTGAGTAGCAGGGACCTTTCCCCGTTCCTCCTGATGTGTCCTCAAGGAAGGAGAGCCCCACCCCGTCTCCCGTGGTCTGCCTTTTCCTGTGCTCCTCGGGAAACGGTGCTCTGCTCGTTTCTAAGCTGCTCTACCGACAGAAAGTCCCACCGTGCGGCACAAACTTGGCTGTCCAGAGTTACTATCACTCACACACAGGCTCTCTGTCTCACCCACAAATGACGAACACGCTGTCATGTAAAGCCACACACCCAGTCTCAGAGTCGCACGTGTATATTCAACCTCACTGTGGCGCACTGGGAGTCAGGGTCCCCTGCTCGGGGCTGGGAGCTGGAGGTCCCAGAAGATTTCTGGGACTCCCGGAATCACACACTGATGCGCCACAGCCACACAGACACACGGTCACACACTCAGCCATGTACTCAGCCGCAGCGCGTGTCCCACAGGCACACACGCAGAGCCACACACGCTCTCAATCACACCAAGTCCCACTCTGGGATTTGGCGGGTTGGGGCGGGCTCCGGGAGGCGGTTGCAGTTACGTAAACGCCCGCGCCCCCCCTCGCTCCCCCTCACCCCCCTGCTTCCTCACGCAGTGCCAGCGCCCGGGGCGGCTTGGCCGGGGCTCGGGAACAGCTCGGCCTCGCGGAGGCTCCAGGCGCCGAGAAACCCGATCCGACACAGCCCCAGGCCGAGCCAGGGAGGGGGGCCCAGAGCACCCCCCACACTCAGGGTCCAGCCCAGCCCCCCAGGGAGGAGTCACCCCCATCCTGAGACAGCTCCCAACACCATCCTGAGGCTGCGCCCAGGGCCCACTGACAAGACCCACATCCTGCAGACCCCCTTCTGGAATCTGGCCGCTGGCTGGAGGCCTAAGTGCGCCCTGACCCTGCCAACCTCGGGCACCGGAAAAGGGCGAAGGCTCCCTAAAGGTGGAGAACGGGAGAGGGCTGGAACTTTAATGGGGGATCCTGTATTTAGCCTGGAATTGGCCCCCGACCCCCCAGCTGCTATCTCCTCTCCCCTCCTCCCCAGGGCCTCCAAAGCCACCCTGGGAGAGAGAGGTGCTCTCACCCCGGCCCGGGCCCCATCAGATTGCTGCCTACCCGTCCCAGCCTATTCTATCCGAACCCTAAATTATCTGGAGAGGTCCAAGGCCTACTCTCCTCCCTTTGACATCCTTCCTTCCTCTGTAGCTGGAAGTTCTAACTCCAGTCTAACCTCAGCTCCTCCTGTTTTGCTAAGAAGGAAGTTTGAGGGCAACCTGAGACATTGGGAGTCAAATCCCAGAAAGGAAGAAGGATTAAGGCTCAGGAAACCCCTGAAAGTCAGGAGTCTAAGCGAGGAGAGAACGCCTGTGTGTCCCCCACCACATAACCCCCACTGCTCGCTGCAGCCCAGACCTGATTTTTCACAATAGCTTTTGAGTATCGGCCTGGGCTGCCCAGGCCCAGGCAGAGAGGGAATTTCCCCCTGTGTTCTCTGTTAATGAACAAAACATTTCATGTTGAAATTCCTCCCCTGCCCCCAGCCCAGTGTCTCCAGGGCCTCCTACCCTGACCAAAGAGGGGGACCACTGGGAGGGGAGGAACAGAGAAGGGGCAGCCCCCAGGGGAAGCATAATTTATATTGGGGGGCATCTTTTTTCATAAATAATTAGGGTAGCTTTTTTTTTTTTCTCTTTTGGCTAAAATTACCCACTCCTGTGGCAGCTTCCCAGAAAGGGCGGCGGGAGGGCGGCCGGAGCTGTCCCGAGGCCGAGGACATGGCCCCCCTCCCCTGGGCGAGGAGCCTTCCCCAAGTTGTTTTCCTGGTCTCTTGGATGTTTTTTTTGATTATTAATCACATTTTCCATCCACAGGCTTAGTCCAGACCCCCTCTCCCTGGGGTCAGGGCTGGACAGAGGGAGGAGGACCGGCTCCAGGAGGATGAGTTGGGGACAAGATGGGCAGTGACCCTTGGTCTTGGGTGACCCGAAAGAGGCTGTCAGTGGCATGTCACAGATCACACCCTCACCATCCTGGGACATAGTAGGACCTTAATCAATACAAGTGGAGCAAATGAATGGACAGGTGTCCAGCTTTCACAGCACCCAGCTGCCCTGGAAAGCAAAGCCCCTAGAGTCGGTCCCCTTATGCTACAGACAGGGAAACAGCTCAGAGAGGGGGAGTCACCTGCCCAGAGTCACACAGAAAGTTACTGCCTGGGCCAGCGCAGGACCCCAGGAATGCTGAGGGCTCCCACATTCAGAAGGCAGTCAATAAATATGTATTGAGCACACACTCTATGCCAGGCCTTGATCTAAGTGATGGGATGCAGCAGTGAAGCCACCAGACAAAAACCCCTTCCCTCTCAAGGATGTGGAACAATTGCTGGGCGTGGGCAAGTTGGTCCAACCACTTCGGAACACCGTTTGGCAGGATCTGAGCTGAATACCCATGCGCCTTGTGACACAGCAATTCCACTCCTAGACACACACCCCAAAGAAATGGTCGTACATGGTCACCCAGAAGGTTCCCAGCAGCTTTATTCATAATAGATTCAAGCCGGAAGCTACCCACATGGATGAATAGATTGTGCCACAGCTACAGCAACGGAAAAGAGCCCACCACAGCTACACACAACAAAAATGGTAAAGCTCACAGACAAGATGTTAAGCAAAGGAAGAAAAAAGAACCAGACACAAAAGAGTGCCTGTTGAATGATTTCATTCATATAAAGCTCAAGAACAGGCAGAACGCATTCATGGCTGTGGAAGTCTGGAGCGCAGTCACCTTTGTGGGAGGGGGTTCCAAGAGAATACACACATATGACAAAATTTGAGCTGTGCTCCTAAGCTTTGTGCACTTTACCTTTGACCTTTAAAAAAGCTTAAAGATCTCCTGCCCTCATGGGACTCACATTCTAGTCAGGGAAGATGGATACTGAGCAAATAGGTAAGTATACAATTTGTCCATGTGACAGTGCCGTGTCTGATTCCACAGCCCCCTCAGGCAGGAGGTGACAACCTAAATGTCACCTAAGAAAAGACTGGACTAAGCCCCATGTGCCCTCTCTCATGGTGCCATCCTCTTTTTCTTTATGGTGGCTGGTGTGATGTTAACGGCCTAGTTACCTGGGTGGTGTGTGTGGCCCCCATCTCCAGGCACCTAGAGCTGAGTCTGGCACAGAACAGGTGCTACTAACATTTGAAATAGGTTTAAATAAGTGTTGAATGAATAAATAAATGATGCAAGCAAGAAGCACAACCTCGACCTGAGGGAGTAAAGTCCCAGGGCTCGGGGGAGGGAGCCTGTCTGAATGGGTCACAGCTGGAGGGATGGGACCCAGTGAGGGATTAAGCAGAGACCCAGAAGGCAGGCTGAGGCAGCCTGAGTGGCTCAGAGACCACATCCTGAAGTGCCTTTGGTGCCAAGGCTTTGCAGGCCTGGAAAGACTTAAAGTAGGTGAGGAACAGAACCAGATCTGCATTTTAGCAAGGTCATGAGGCTGCTGGGTGGAGGGTGGTGAGAAAGGCCAAGGCTGGAGGTGGGGCAGTTAGGGAGGCAGTGTGTGCAGTGACCTACAGGAGAGAGACCAATGGCCTGCCCTGGGGCCGGGCCACGGGGCTGAAGAGAGAGGAAGGGCTTTGGGAAGGGAGGGTGGGCGCTCAGATTCATCTTCTCCATCTGTTCCCACGAACCCTGGAGGAACCCCATATCGCCCTATACACAGAGAACAGACCCCCTGGACACCTAGGCCAGTGTCTGCTCTCCCAAGGACCCTCGCCCCCCTGGGTGATCCCAGGGTCTGGGCTGAGTTTGGAAAGAGAGGCAGATGGTCAGAGAAGGGGTAGAGGACCCAGAGCGGGTAGGGGAGAGGGACAAGGGAGGACAAGGAAACTAGAGGTTAGGGGATTATGTGTTTGAAGGCGGGAGCCGGGGCAGACTTGCAAAACCACAGATGCAGTTTTTCATTGTGTGTTGCAAAAATTTGCATGAAACTAATTCTCTGCTCAGAAATAGAAAGTCCCTCCTTCCCCACCCCAGTGGGCCCTGAGCCCCTCTCCCCAGCTCTTCATGGAGGAGGCCTATGTCTTCACAGATTGTCCCCTTCCGGGGTCAACCCAGAGTCTGGCCTTGATCCACGCTGCTGTTGAGCTGCCTTCCTGAGAACAGACTGGGACTTCCAAATGGGAGTGAGGGCCCCGGGGCCCCAAGATTGGTTCCAGCCTTCATCTCCCACGGCTCTGTTCCACACCAGCCTGCGATCCCCTGGGGCAGGAAGACAGGGAGAAGAGAGGCCCCAACTTCCCCAGAAACTCAACTGTGGTGATTCAGAACGCAGAGAGAAACTGGAGATTTAAAGACTGAATGCCAGAGACACCAAGTCCCAGGGAAACAGAAAGAGGCAGAGGGGGAGTCCAAGAGAGAAAATTGAATTAAATTCGGTTCGACAGACATTTATTAGCACCTACTGTGTGCCAGGCCCAGAGGGAACATTGTGTACAAAAGCACAGAGGACTCCCTGTTTTGGGCATGAGTGACTGGGAGGTGATGGTGCCATTCATGAGCTGGAGAGAGAGCTGGGGCTTGCCAGGTCCAGTTGAGGGGTCTGTGTGATGATGGCCAGCAAGGGCAAGGATGGGAGAGCAGAGAAGCTGCGAGAGGGCTGGCTGGCTGGAGGTGTGCAGTCCCCAGCCAACAGCTCCCAGTGCCCCTGCACCCGGTTTGTGCTGGTTGTGTGGGCATTCATCAAAGTCTCAGACCCAGACCGACCTGGGCACCATAAGGGTGCTGGGATGACGAGATAGGTCAGGGACCAGGGAAAGGGTGTGATGAGAGAGAGGGAGGGAGGAGAGGATTGAGGTTGAAACCCTGGGAACCATGATTAAAAGACAGAGAGGGCAGGGAAGGTGCGCTGGCCCCAGAGGTAGGAGGAATGCCAGGAGTCAGGGTTGTCAGGGGACCAAAAAGGAGCCTGGTGAGGCCAAGAAAGAGCCTTGGGCTTCAGCAGCCAGGAGTGGGGTGGGGCCAGCGGGACCAAGCTGGATCTTTGGAGCTGGCTAACTACATGCTCCACAGGGGCCCGGGAGCAGAGTGCAGGACCCCTTCTCCAGCCTCCCTCTGTCCCTGGAGCCCTGCTTGGTCCGGGGGCTTCTCTCAGCCAGGCACAGGGGAAGAAGAGGATGAAGTCCTGCCTCCAGACTTCCATCCCTGAGCCCCTGGTTTCTGGCCTCCCAGGAGGGTCCTGAGCCTTCTTCGAGCTCAGGAGCCCGCAGCGGTCAGGGAACCCTGGGGACCCTGGGGGTAATTGAAACCAGGGCTAAGACATTAGAAACCATAACGCCGACTCCCCGGCTCCCCCAGGATAGCTCCTGGTTTTCTTCTCGCCCCATCCTCCCTGCTGCTGACAGCTCAGCTCTCCAGGCCCCCACCAGCTGGGCTGATGACCCTCCTCCGCAAACCAGCTAGAAGGGGCCTCCAGCCAGAAGGCACCCGAAGCCAGCCCTCGGGGACCTCTTCTCTGTGCTCAGACAACCTCAGTGTTTACCAGGCTAACCCCCCATATTGAAGCATCCCCAAATTCTAATCATAATCCCTTATTGCAGAACCTATCCTAGGGGGTTGAAGCAGACAATGGGAAGGATTTCTCAATAGCAAAAGAGAAAAGAGAGGTAGGAGATGTGGTCAGGAGTGCCTCTCAGCTAGCAGGTGCTCAATAAAGATGTGGGAAGGAAGAACGAGTCTCAAAGCCTGGGCCCCACGTGAGCGAGGGGTTGGCTGGCTGGGTCTGAAGCAGAGGCAGGGCAGGCCGCACATGAGGGGGTAGGAAGGAGGAAGGCCAGTACGGACAGAGTTCCCCTTCCATCTCTCTCCCTGCCCTGACTCCCTCTGTCCCAGTCCTTACCTCTGACCGAGAGGACAGGAAGCTGCATGTTTGTGGCCGGATGGGCAGGCCCTCCCCCTGCACAGCTGTCTGATGACTCCAGGCTCCCCAGGCTCCCTGTGAGTGCTGGGCTGGGAACCTGTCCCCACCTGGGTCTCTACGTCTGTCTCTTTCCTTGGCTCTTCAGTGAGACTTAAGGGGATCAAATACCTACTCCATCGCTTCCTGGATTAGTGGCCTCAGGCAAGTAACTTAAGGTCTCTGTGCCTCAAGGAACTCCAGAGTAAAAGGGGATCATAATAGTGCCTGTTTCCTAGGACTGTCGTGAAGGTTCAGTTAGTGAGATGATCCATCCGAGTGTCAGCACCAGCCCGGTGGTACCAAAGCTCCCTTCATCAGACCCAACCATGTCTCTATGTCTCTTCCTTTTTCTGTTAGTCTTTCTCCTCATCTCTCCATCTCCATCATCCTCTGTCTCTCAGTCCTGGTCTCCCTGCATCTTTCCCCTGCCCCCCTTTCCCTCCCTGTGTCTGGCTCTGCCGGCAGCCCCCCAGCCAGCCCTGCTTGAACCTGCTCCTCCCAGATTGGCACAGCTGGCCCAGGTCGGGTGGGGTGGGGCGTCCAGGGAGGTCTTTAATTCAAACACAGAATTCCTGGAAGCAGGATCACGCCTGGGCCTGAACATGGGTGAATCACAGTCAGGGGACGAGTGATTGTGTCTGCGTCCTTTCTAGCAGGCCAGGAGAGCGGGGGGCTCGGCCTGGCAGCCTCTTGGAGAGGGGGGACTTGCCCTGACTGCTCCAACCGCCCCCATACCTGGGCTCAGGCCAGATCCCCCATGTCTAGTGCCTGCCTGGAAGTAAGGCAGCCTGCCGGGAGCCCAGGACTGAAAGGGGAAGCCATCCCCCTACACAGGGTGGCTTTCCTGCTCTCAAAATACTCTGGCCCACCCTCGCCCCACATCCTGCTCTGAGCTTCCCTTACCCCATCTCAAACCCTGCATGGAGGCACGTTGCCTCCATCAATCCAGCTTCTCTCATCTCTCTCTCTGTCTCTATCTCTGTGTCTCTGTCTCTCTTAACCTTGACCCATGACTTTGGCAGCCACATATGCTTTGCACCCCCAAACTGAGGCCACCAAGCATAGGAAAGTATGGGGATTGAGGGTCTGTGTTCTTCACCTGGACCAGAGAGCTCCTTCTTGGGGGGATGAGAGGACACAAAAGGTCCAAATGTCATTTCTGTATCTCTGTGGTTCTGTGAAGGCAGAGGCATGGTGTGGAATAGGTGCTCCATAAACGGAGACCAGTGGAGGTGGGGCAACAGGAGCCCAACAGGGAGTGGATGGCCAGGGCTTCAGCAGGCGGGAGTGTGGAGAGACTGTGGAAAGGCTGCCACTTGACTTGTGGCTCAGCAGAGAGTCTTCTCTGGGGGCAGGATTGGTCTCAACTAGCCCCAGACGCCTCCATACCTGGGCCCTAGCCAGACCACTCATGTCAGCCCTTGGGCAGAGGGCCAGATGGGTGAACCACTAAGACTCGCCTCTCAGTTCCCTATTCTCAACACATCATTGCCTCAAGCTGCCCACCAGCTCCAAGGAGAGAGAGCTGGGACTACAGATCCAGAGACAGAGAAACACTAGGCAGTCACACAGCAAAGAGAGGCTGGGACAGCAGCCCTGGTGTCCTGGAAGCCAGCCTGGGCCTGTCATGGGGATCCTGTACCAACACTGTGACAGGGGACAGACTTGAAGCAGGATTTTACGTGGAGAGAGTGCCTAGGAATCCTTGAACATGTGGGCAGCTGGGCTGTGGGTGGAGCATCCCATCAGGCAAGGACAGATGTGCAGGTTCCTGTCCGTCCTGTCAGGCAGAGATCAGCACTGGGATGAGGGGTTCAGAGAGAAGGATCAGAGCGAAGAGAGGACCTGGGAGAGAAACCAAGAAATAGACACAATCAGGGACAGAGTCAGACACAAAAATAGAGATGCAGAGAAAGAAAGATGTGAGTCAGAGATGCGGAGACAGGGAGATGCAGAAGGAGGGAGAGCCCTGGAATCAAAGACACAGAGACAGAGATAGGGAGAGACATGAAGTCAGAGAGAAACATGGTGTCTCAGAGTCAGAGCAACAGTGACACGGATTCAACAATATACAGACACAGACAGACAGAGAAACTCAGAGACCGGAGACAGAAAAAACCATGAGAAGGCAGAGAGATGGAGCATAGAGGTGGAGAAGACAGAGAGAGAGACACATGAGACAGAAAGATGAAGAGAGGCAGAGAGATGGAGAGAGAGCCAGGCAAAAGGAGACAATGACAGAGTGAGGCAGAGAAAAGGATCAAAACAGCAGGAAGGGGAGGTGGCGACAGAGGAGAGTCTCCAGGTCTCCAGTCTCTCCAGCCTGGTCTCCCCAGGGTTTGGGCCCCCCTTGCTATTCTTTGGTTTCCATAGCAACAGGGAGGGCAGCACCAAATTTGCATATACATTTACATCCTTTCTGTCTGCATAATTCAACAGGTTTCTGTGCATATTCATGAGCCTGTGAATGAAGGTGACTCTCCCAATCTCTGCTCCAAACCTGGCTGTGGTGCCCCCTGCTTGCAGTACATGGTCATGGCTCCAGGCCCCACCCCGCAGGGCCTGACCTGTTCCTGCCAGACCCTGCTAACAACATTGCCCCTGCTCCCCAAACACTCGATTGTACTTTCCTCCCTCCAGACCTTTCTTCAGGTGATGCCCCTCCCCTTGCCGGGTGCTGTCCCTCAGCATCAGTCCTGCCAACAGAACACACGCATGCCTGCATGCACGCACCCGTGCACACACAGACACTCACGTGCACACATGAACTCGGGGAGGGGCATGGCAGGGAGTGATCAGTGCTCGCCCTGGCTCCTGATGGAGGGGGCCCCTCAGTCACACTCCTATCTGAGTGTTTCTGTCAAAGAAAGGAGTACGTGAAAGGATCACATGGAGAGAGGCTGGGGTGTAGGTGGAGCTGAAGGCTGACACACCTACCAACAGAGAGGGACCTAGGACACTGTGGCCTCCACATGGAAACTGAGAGAGACCCTGGCTCCAGCCAGAATAACCAGACATGCTAGGGTACGGGCAAAAGGAGCCTCAGGAACAGAAGGGCTGCTGCGGCTCGAATGGTGGGGAGAGAGTGGGCTGGGAGGGCTTCTCCAGGGCCTGCTCCAGTCATAATTTGGCTTCACCATCTCCCCCTGGATCCCTATTGCAGCCTCCTCACTCCTCTTCCCGCCGTGTGTCCCCAAACCACTTTCCACACTGTAGCAGCCAGACCTCTCTCACAAACACCAGTCTGATATTCCACACCACTCCCTCCATAAAGCCTTCCGTGACTCCCCACCACCCTCAAGAAAAAGCCCAAGCTCCCTGGCCAGGCACTCGGGCCCTTCCAGCCTGGCCCCCACCCACCTCCGAGCCTCATTCCTCTCATTCCCTGCCTCGAACATCATGCTCCAGTGACCGTCTGTGCTCTTCTCACCTCTATTCTTTAGCTCATGACTGCACTTTACCCAGAACGTCCTTTCTACTTTGCTGCTAGCTCTTCTTCAAGATTCTACACAGCATCACCTCCTCTTCTTTGAAGCTTTGCCCCTAAAGACTGGACGAAGGGCCCTGCAGTGCTGAAGTCTAATGAACTTCCCTAATCTCTGTACTTATCACACCAATGGTGAAATTATCCATATATGTGGCTATAGCCCTCAGTGGGGCTGGAGGTTCTGAGCCCAGAGACTATATTCGTTACATTGTGGGTGATGATAAGCTGTTTGTTGAATAACTGAGAAGTCACTGAACCCACTGAGGGCCAAATTTCAAGCCTAGGCTATCCTCGGTGTGTCTTGGGGCTCCCAAGGACCTCTGCACAGACCCTGCAAAGGGCAGGGATGGGCTGTCCCTTTGCAAATGCTGCCACCTTGTGGCCAGACTCAGAAGCGCAGCCAAACATCACCTTCCCAGTGCAAGGACAAAAGTGGGAGCCAGAGATGCCCTGGGGAATCAGGCTTGATCCCTAAGCTCCAGGCTGGTGGTGCAAACAAACGGTGGGGAGTGGGAATTGGGGAGTGGGGAGTGGGGAGCTAGGCCCTGAGGAGGGAGCTCTCAGAGCCTAGCACTGGTGTCCTCTGAACACTCCTGATGAGTTCCAAGCAGAGAGAACGGCAAGAGCAAAGGCTCAGAGGCAGAAAATCTCATGGCACGTGGGAAGAGAGAGGTGTTAGGGCGGCCAGAGCCCAGGACCCAAGGGGACTAGGCCAAGATGGACTGAGCCATGGCAGTGACCAAGCAAGGAGGTCCTTTAAGGCCATGCAGTGAATGAATTTGGATCTTGTCCTTTAATCAGGGCATGGGGAGGCTAAGAGAGCAAAATGACAGATCTGAGTGTGGCCACACACATGGAGCCTCAACATTCATTCATCCACTCAGTAAATATCTATCAAGCACCCACTATGTACCAGCCATGCTGAAGATCCTCAGGTGACACCAGTGAGCAGAACAAAGATTCCTGTGTATTCGGAGCTTACATTCTCATCAGGAGACAGACGATAAACAAAAAACATTATTTTCAAGGAATAAATTATGTTTAGAAGGCAAAAAGGAAAAAGCATACATGGGGGAAAAAGGCAGGGTGCGGGAGAGCAGAAGTGCTTGCCTGAAGGTTTAAATGGAGTGGTGAGTAGGCCTCGTTGAGAGGACATTTGAGCAAAGACTTCAAGGAGGGAGGGGGACAGCCGTGCAGGATCTGGCAGAAGAGCATTCTAAACACAGGGAGCAGCCAGTGGCTTGGTTTGGAGGAGAGCTCAGAGGAGAGAGAAGCAGGGAGACCAGTAAGGAGACTGCTGCAAGATAATGAGGGGCACAAACCAATGGAGGCTGTGGGAATGGAGAGAGGCCTCGGAAGGAAGCAAAATTGGCAGGACTCGCTGCCTATTGGGATATGGGAGGTACAGAACTCCTCCACCATACTATGTTCTGAAGTCCCCATTTCAAGGCTAACAAGCTCGCCATAGATGCCACCTCTAAGGCAGGTAGTGAGAACGCTCAGCACATTCCGTCCTGCGTGACTGCACTGCCCACCTGACCCTCCTTCCCTCCCCACCAGCCACACACCACTACCCTGCCTGGCCTCTTAATTCCTTAACCTCATCTTTAGTGACTTTTCTTCCAGGCCACCCAGCTATCCACTCTCGTGCCCACGACCAAGTCCTGTTAGTTCCTAAAACTCTCAAACCCACTGACTCCTCCACCTCATCCTCTAGCTGCTGTTAGGGGTTGACTGATGTCCCTCCAAAAAAGATATGTTGAAGTTTACATGTAGTACCTTAACCCCTAGTACTTCAAAATGTGACCTTATTTGTAAATAGGACCTTTACAGAGGTAATCAAGTTAAAATGAGGCCATTAGGCTGGGCCCTAATACAATATGATAGGTGTCCTTCTAAAAAGGACAAATTTGGACACAGAAATGGACACACACAAAGGGAAGATGAAGTGAGGATGAATGACTGGAGTAATGCAAGTAAAAGCCAAGACGGAGCAAAGACTGCTGGCAAACCCAAAGCTAGGAAGAGTCCAGGAAGATTTCAGGGGGAAAATGGCCCTGTTGACACCTTGATTTTGGACTTCTAGTTTCCAAAACTGAGAGATGGTAAATTTCTGTTGTTCTAAGCCACGCAGTTTGTGGTCCTTTGTAAGGGCAGCCCTAGAACCTGATAGAGCTACAATGCCCTGTCCTCATTCTCTCAACTACTCCATCTCACCCCACGCCACCCAAGACATTTTCACGAGCACCTTTGGGCCACTGACCCCTGCCCCTTTCTATCTTCACTTCTTTCCTAAACCCAGCTGGGACCCCTTGGTCCTTCACTACATGTACTTTCTTGCTAGTCTCCCCACTGTTCTTCCATCATTCCAGTGCCTTCACCTCAGTCTGGAAGAATGCGAGTGTTTCCTCTGAGTCCTCACCTGTCCTGTGGGTACTGCTGGAGCTCACACCCTGACTGATGACACTCCAAGTTCATGGTCACCAGCTTCCTCTGGGCTTTAGTGCCGCCTGGTCATCCTCCTGTACCCTCCTAGTTCTCTCTCCCAATTGCAACAACTACCTCACACTTCCTTCCCACCAGCCTCCTCACCCCACGTGCAGCAGCAGAGCTGGAGCCCCGCTTCAAGAGGAGATAGAAGCCTTCGGAACTCTGAACTCCCTCACGTCTCACTTTCAC
Organism: Equus przewalskii; assembly: GCF_037783145.1. Taxonomy (NCBI): domain Eukaryota; kingdom Metazoa; phylum Chordata; class Mammalia; order Perissodactyla; family Equidae; genus Equus; species Equus przewalskii. The sequence goes on from NC_091852.1 coordinate 48,868,426, forward strand.
CTCCCCATCCACCTGCATGCTGCCCATCCTTAACTCCTTCCCTTGGGTACGGGGAGTCATCGCTCCTCTTCCCTTCGGGAGGCCCGTACCTCCATGCTTCCGGATCCCATTCCCCTCCACCCCCTCAGCAGTCTCCCCGTATGAGTTAAACAATCTCCTGCACTTTTGATCTCTTTCCCTATTGGCTTCTTCTATCAGCCTACAAACATGCTCAAGTCTCTGCTAATTCACTAAAAATAAGCAAGAAATAACTCTCTCTGTATCCCACATTCCTCTCCAGTTATCACCTCTCTCCTCCCATTCACAATCCAACTTCTTGAAACAGCTGTCTCTGTTTCCCTACCTTTTGTGCCAAGGCATAACCATTTCTAAGGATGATGGAGGCAGAAGCCATACTGCAGTGGACTAAGGAGAAAGTGGGAAGTAGAGAAATTGAATCAGCAATTATATGTAACTTTTATGCTCCTTCCAAATCCTGGTCAGGCTCTCTGACTCTAAAGGCCTCACTCTCTGGCTCCGTTCCTACAATTCCTCCCGCGGGCCCCAGTTGGCCCCTGTAGAGGCCAAGGAGAGAAAACAGCCCAGAATCACTAGCCATCCCTCCATCAGCCTGTGGCCTATTTCCTGCTTCTCTGAGCTGTGGATCCTTTCTTCCCAAGGGATTTTGTCCCCAGCTCAGTTTCCCTCCACACTACCCCTGCCATCAACCTGGAGACCCCAGGTGGCACCTTACTGATGAGCTGCCCAATTGGAGCACCTCTTAGGACTCCCAAACTTGTGATGCCACCTTACTGAGTCACTCCTTCAGCACTCCAGGTCACCGTGCTTAGTCCACGTGATCATTCCACCCTGGAAACAGCAGGCTGGATCAGGATGGGACACCCCAAAGCTCCAGGGACCACAACACTCAGAGAGCTATTGACCGTAGAATCTCCACACATGTGGAGATGCTTAGAGAAAAGGCAATACGCAGAAGGTGGGAGGAAGCAAATCCCCCAACTAGTCACAAAGAGAATCAGAAGTCAGGCAGTTGCTGGTAGCAAGACCCAAGGCACTAGCACAGCCTCTACGGGTGTTAGATGCTCCAGGAGCCTCTGCATTTGAGAGGCCTGGCTGGGCAGTTGCTGAGACGGTTTCCTCTCTCCTAATATCCCCTGAATCTCCATCACCTTCTCTTTCTCAAGATCTTCCATATCACTCTGGGCAACCTACCTTGGAAGGCAAAGGATGCAGTGTTCAAAGATTTGACCACAGCCTGCTGGTCCTGTGGTCCCTTCGTCCCTGCTCTAAGTCCCATTGACGCCTCCAGTCCCTCAACTCCATCCCTCCCAACATCTCGACCCTTCCTGCCCGGACTCAGCCAGACATTACTTCAACACTCTCAAACTGCTGGGCCAACCCTGCCACAATGTGAGGTGAGCCCAGATTTCCTAAAGACTGGACACCCAGGCTACTGGACACATTGGAGAAGACCTCAAAATCCAGTGGGAGCCCCAACTGACTCAGCTTTCCATTGAGTCTACCACTGCCCACAGTCCTGCTCTGGCTCCTGCAGCCCCCTGGCTACCACTGCAATCTTCACCTCTCTCCTCATGCCCCGGACCTGCCCATGGTGAATCTGAGAGTCTAAGGCCAAGGTGAAGCAGAAAAGGAGCAGAAAGGTGTAAAAAGGCAAGGGTGAGACCCGGAGGGGAGATGTGGAATTGAGATTTTTTAAGATAGGAAAAAGCTGCTTGTAAGCTGAGTCATTAATAATGATGGCAATTAACATTTATACAGCACTATATGCGCAGGTGGTATCTAAGAGTCATATGTGAATATTTCTACATTTACTCCTCATAACAACCCTATGAGGTAAGTACTATATCCTGTTTTACGGGAACACTACGGCACAGAGGAGTGAGTAACTTGCTAGTAAGTAGCAGAACCAGGATTCAAATCCAGGCAGTCTGGTGCTGGAGACCATGATCTTAACCACTACACTATAAAATATACTGCAGATGGAGAAAAATGTCTGACCCGGCAGAGTCCGTAAACCAGCCCAAAGCAGGTGGCAGACAGCCACCCAGGGGTCTTGATACAGTCAGGTTACTGCCTGAGACTTCTTACCATCTCTTGATCCTCCCAGCAGCAGCCTAAGCTGCACCCTTCCTGTCTCCAGCCTGTGAGCTCCTGGGAGCAAGGGCAGGGACTCCCACTCTCTTAATCCCACCTTCGCAAAGCAGGCCGAGCAGAGGCTCATCAGACAAATGGGCAGAACCTTTATTTCATAACCCACTCCCTGGACCTCTGTCAGAAGGCAGATCAGAGGCACCGTAGGTAGAAGGCAGAATGAGCCCTTCTTAAGCAATCCAGACCCGCCAGAGACCCCACACCTGTCACTCTTCATAGCAGTCTCTTTCCACACGCCAGAGGGAAGGGGAAAGAGGACAGAGAGGCCCATTTCTGTGCATTCAAGTCTTGATGGAGATGACGAGCAGTTACAGGGGCTGCTGAGAGAAGGCACAGCCATCCTAGACCTTCAGGCCTGGAGAAGAGCTTGTTCAGCAGGTCCTCAGGAGCGGGTGTCTCGAGCCTTTCTTCGGGGTCGGGGGCCACAGCTGGAGCCAGGTGTGGAGCCCAGGCCAGGGGGTGCCCCGGGGGGCTGGTAGCCACACTCATTGGGGTCCAGGGGGTCCCTGCTGAGCAGTACCCACACCGCAGGCACATGACGGCGCACCGTGAGAGGATCTAGACCTGTGTCGGGTGAGGTTGGCACCCAGCTGTCCTCAGTCTGCAGGAAGCGTAGCTTGGTAAGCTGGTGCAGGCCTGGTACCCGCCGCTTGACAATCTCAGCACAGCTGACAGCCTTCCCGGCAGCCCGGCCAGAACCTGAGAACACCACATGCCGGGCGCTGCCGCCCTCCAACCGACCCAGTGCCAGCCCCAGCAAGTTTCGGATTTTGCTGCCATCTCGGACCCGCATCTCCAGGGTATCAGGAGGTAGCTGGGGCATCGGGGAAGGTGCCGGGAGTTCCACAGAGCCAGCTTTCCGGTAGTGCTCCATCCTGCTTACGGGCCGGGCGAAGGTCCTCTCGATGCCCGCTGCGGGGAAGCGTGAGGTGAACGCTAGGCAGTGTGCCCCCGGCCATCCCTCCACCCCGGCTCTCCAGGACCCCGCCCTGCGCCTCCTCATCTCAGGTTTCCCAGGAACGGGACCATAGCCCCTCACCCCCAACCTCCCGGGACAGGGGCCATGCCTGCTTCACCCTGGGAACGGGCTGTACCCCATACATCCCCAGTCCTCCGGACAGGGCCCAAACCGTCCCCCGACCCTGGAGTTCCTGAGACACAACCAAATTCCCCAAACACTGGGCCCTCGGGACAGGCCAAGCCCGCTCACCCCAACCTCCCTAAGACTGGGACCGACCTTCCCTTATCTTCGGCTCCTTGGGACAGGGCCCGGGCCCGACCCCAGACTCCCTGAGAACAGGACTGAGCGCTCCTCACCCGGGTCCCCCAAGGACAGAGACAGGGCCCCTCACTTCGTGCCCCCGGAGGACTGAGCCAAGCCCCTGAGCCCCACGCGCCCGAGACGGCCAAGAGCCCTCCACCAAATGCTCCTCCAACACAGAACCGGCCCCTCCCCCGAGTCGGGATCCCAGGACCCGGAGATTCCCAGGTCGATCCCCCCAACCCAGGTCACTCGGAAGCACGGGGGTGGACGCTCGCTCGACGCGGGGGCGGCTTGGGCTACTCCCGGCGTCGGACCCACCGCCACCGGCCGCCCGCAGCAGCAGGGAGCCGGCCCCGCCTCTGCGCCCCCTGCCCCCGGCGCCCCTACCCCCGGCTCCGGCTCTCACCGCGCGGCCCGGCACGCCTCGAGCTCGGCCTGGAGGCAAGATGGCGCGCGGGCCGGGAGCGCGCCGAAGCCGCGGGGCCGCGCGCGCCGGGCGGGGCGGGGCCTGAGGGCCGTGGGGCGGGGCCTCCGCGGGAAAACAGGCCGGCCGGCGACCTGCGACCCTGCGCACACGCGCGGTCCGCGGTTACGCCCGGCGAGGGGCGCCCTGCTGGGCGGAGAGGAGCGGCCGTCGGCGGGGTCCCGCGTCCGGAGGGCGGGGAGGGTTTGTCCGTTAGAAGGTGGCAGGGCTGGCGTTGCCGGCTGAGCACGCCGCAGTCACAACGGCGAGGCGGCGGGGTTCGCTCTGGACCGGGACGAGAGGTTCCGCTGGAGGGGCTGCTGCTGCGCGACGAGAGCCTGGTCACCGAATTGTCAGCTTCGACCTCATCCTGTAGGCACTGGCCAGCCACGAGGGGGCGGGGGGGGGGTCTTTCATCAGGGGCCAAACCAGTCCTACGCACTGCTCTCTGGCTGCAGTAGGGGGTGGCGACATCGGGCCACAAGCCCTGGTGCCTCCAGGCCACAGGGTCCCAGGCGCGTGCCCACGGAGACGCGTACGGTGCCCGGCGTATAACAGGCCCTCAAATATCTGTTAAATGACTTGTTGAAAGAATGAACCAGAGAAGTGGCAGTGGGAATGGAGAAAAGTAGATTAAGTTGGGAGATATTAGGAGGTAGGTTCGGTGAGGAGTTGGCGACTGTTCAGACGGAGAAGGAGGGAAGAGTCTGGGATGACTCCCGGTTTCAGACTTCGTTCGGACATGCCGAGTTTAAGACGCCGGAGACTGCGCAGGTCGTGTGGCCGGCAGGCTGTTGGAAAGGGACCAGGAGCCACAGCACCCGGAGACCACAAGGGGGCAGCAAACACCTGGTAAAGTGAGGTGTCAATCTCTCCGCTTTCTCTTCGTGCTCCCTCCCCTTCCCAACGGGGGCCGCCGGGGCCAACCCCAAACCCCTGCGTCCAAAACTCTTCTGGGCTCCCCTTCTCGGTTTAGGGCACCAAGGGAGAAACTTCAAGGCTCCTCTCTACCTTTGCACGTGCGGCTCCCTTGGCTCTCAAAGACCCTGCATATCACCCTTCAGGGCTGCCTCCCCATCCCTTTTTCTTCTGTGCTCCAGCGGACACTGTGCCCACCTGGTGGGACTGCCCTTTTCCTTGACTGTCTCCCTGGCTAGCCTGTGCAGAGCAGGGATAAAGTGGCCCCTCCCTGCGTCCTCCCCACCTGGCATGGCATCTGACATTTAGAGGGTACTTGGTAAATATGGAACAAATGGATACATACCCGAATGTTCCACTCACATCAGTCAAATGAGCGCATTCATCCTGAGAGCACTACACTTCCCAGAAAGCCAGACCAGGATGAGTAGTACAGCTCCTGGTCCAACCACTACGAAGGTTGACAACTCCGCCCTCTACCACCCCTCCCGGACCCCATCCCGATCCGAGCCCAGGAAGCCAGCACACTCTTCCAGTGATCTCTACAGTTTATTATCACTGGAATAGGACACTGATGAGGGGAGGGGGTGCAAATAGCAAGTCTCAAGTAGCCAGACCTCTGACCTCAGAACCCCACCTGAGTGCAGACAGCTAGGCCACGAATCCAATAAATACAGCGCTGCCTCTGCCCTGTTACAAGAGCAGGTTGACACAGGGCCCTGGAGCCTGGCTGCCCTGGCCCACCCTGGGATGGAGAGCAGTCATCACTCCTCTGCGGGCTTCACTTGCTTGGCGGCCTCTAGCTGGCAAAGTAGCTCATCCCACTGCACGAACTGCTTGGAGAGAAGCATTGTCTGGTCATAGGTCAAGGTGAGAACAGGAGTCTGAGGGAGTGGAGAGATTTTGCATCTACCAAAAGGGTATGGGAGCAGGTAGGTGAAAGACAGGCTGGTTGGGATGGGATGAGAGACAGAGCGAGGGATGGAGCAAGAAGATAGGGCTTTGGACAGCACTCCTCCAGGCCCAGCTGAGCAGAAAGGATACAGTCTTGTTATACTCCTCCAGAAGAGCCTTGGACTCCTCAGTGACCTCCACACACTGGTCCTGTGGGGCCAAGGTATGGCAGAGAAAGGAGTTGGACAAAGCCCCCACCACTTCCCACTAACCTTCCTGCCTTATCAGGGACCCTCACTCCCCAAAGAGCCCAGAAAAGGTGATGTTTTACCCCAGAGACAAAAGGAGCAAATATCTAAAGGGGCACTTTCAGGTTCCAGGATAGGTACCCCAACAGCAGTCCTAAGGCTGATGGAAGGGGGAGTGGACCACACATTTAAGGAAACATTCCTGCTAGTATATGTCTCCTCCTCCCCGTCCCCTATTTCTGAACGTTCTTTGAACTTTACACGAGGGCCTGGGAATAGTGAAAAGACAGCTCCTCTACCCACAGTCAAGGACACACAATCCACAGGAATTCTTGGGTGCCTCCTGACGTCAACCTTCTGGTGTCTCAGAATAGCCCTACCAGGATCCTGGATCCTGGGAGACCTGGATGTGGCCCTAGGGAAGTCCTTTCCCCTTGTAAGGCAGATGGAAGGTAAAGGATTAACCCCCCAAGTTTCCCCTGGAGCTGACATCAGGGGAGGCTGAGGCTGCTTCCCCAGGTGGCAGTGGTGTGGACTAGGAACCTCACCACCTCCCTTCCAGTCCTCTCCCCTCCCAAACCTGCTGCTGGATGTGGATCTGGGCCAAGCGCTGCAGGCGGGCGGCATGCTCAGGAACGGCTGTAAAACACAACGCACACTGCCCGATGAAGCTGTGCCTTCCCCCGGGACTGCTCAATAGTCTATTAGGTCTTCGGCAGGATTAGAGTATTGAGTGGAGAAGCTAAACGAACGCTAGGCTTCATCGACCGCTGCAGCTGGAGGTGGTGGTGGGGCTCCCTGCCCACCCTAGTCTTACTCTAGGACCCAAAAGGGAGGGGAACATACAGGCCCCTAGGAGAAGACAGAACCTTGGGGTCCCCAGAGTTGCCCCGTACCTCCACCTCAGTGCTGTCAGCAAGGCCAGGTAAAGAGAGCTTTGCCTATCTTGGGATCTGTCCCTTTGCTCCCAGCCCAGCGGGACCAGGTCTGCCTGGCCTAGGGAACAGGAAGCCTGGAGGTGGGCTGAAGATGAATGCCAGGTCCTTAAGCAGGCCACCTGGAACCCAACACCCAGAGCCTCAGCCACCATGCTGGGCCCACAGCTTAAGGCTGTCAGATGCTTAGCAGGTAGCTGACCAAGGCTAGGGAGGGGGAGCTGGGAAAAATACCTCCAGAGCCAGACAAGATGGATATCTGGATTCAATTAAAGCCACTGTCTGCTCATCAAAACCCAGTTCCAGGGGCTGCTCCCAGCAGTGTGGCAGGAAGAATCACACACACTCACACAGCAGCAGGGACTCTTTCAGTAGAATCTGGGCTCTGCAGCACCCTGAAGGACAGATGCTAAGGGCTGGGGTGGAAGGCAGAAGGAATCCCCAGGGGCCAGCCCCGTAGCCAAGTGGTTAAGTTCCCGCGCTCTGCTTCGGCGGCCCAGGGTTTCGCTGGTTTGAATCCTGGGCGCAGACATGGCACCACTCATCAAGCCATGCTGAGGCGGCATCCCACATGCCACAACTAGAAGGACCCACAACTAAAAATACACAACTATGTACCAGGGAGCTTTGGGAGAAAAAGGAAAAATAAAATCTTTTAAAAAAATGAAGGAATCCCCAGAGTTAGGGGCTGCTGGGCTCACACTAGTGTCCTTAGGCCCGAACTGCCTGAGGTTCTGAAATTGAGCTCTCCACCCTGGCAATTTTAACCCCAATGCAGGTGGCAGGTCCCCCCAGGGTGAGGGTAAAGACAAGGAGCAGACCTAGCCCAAGCCTCAGGAACCTGAGGCACAGGGACGTCCTGCCCATCCCCCACGTCCCCAGGCAGAGCAGTGCAGCTACAGCCCAAGAGGTACCTTTGATGTGAGCGCTGTCCAGCATGGGCACCAAAGCCTCCACCTGCTCCAGGAGTGCGACCTGGGAGAGGACGAACTGCTCCTCTGCGGCATAAACAGACAAGATAGGGGCAACGAGGCAAGCCTGGGCGCTGCCAACCCCATGCAAGGGGCTGAGGACCCGGCAGGGGAGATGGCTGGGTCCTGGAGCTTGGGGCAGCTACTCTGCCCACTGCCCCCTTCTCTAGGTGCACGTTCCCCCATTCTGCCCCCACCTCTCCTGGATGCCTTTAGTCTGACCCATCTTGAGCCCAAGGAGCCTCTAAGTTTCTCCAAATCCCACCCTTCTCCAAGTTTTAACTCTAAGGCCTCTTCCTCTAGCCTCTTATCAACAAACTCAGTGAGCTGCTCCTGGGTCATAGGAAACAAAGTACTTCAGACTTGGGTCCCTACACTCGAGGGCTCCCAGGGAGGTCTGAAAGAGAAGACATGTGGCAGACTAGCAGGCAGGTTCTGCTCAGTGGCTCTGAGAGGCACAGGCAATACAAGCTCCTGGAGAGCTAGGACAGTAACAGGAGAGTCCAGCGAGGAGAGCAGGAGCGAGGCTGGGCCCTGCACAGGGGATTTCAATGGTTGCAAAGAGTGGGAAGGGTGCTGAAGAAGGGAGGACTGTTAGGTCAAACGTTTGGAGGCAAGAATGCTTGTCAATTAGAAGAGGAAAAAGAATTCAACTGGCTGAACTGGAGCAAGGAGAGTACAGGAAACAGAGCTGGATGGGAGGGTAGATCTGGCAGACTGTAGAAAGCCTGAAGGGCAGACTAAGGAATTAGGACCTCATCCTTGCAAGGAGACAGAGAGAGACACTGAGGTTCTAAAGCAGACAAAGTAGCATGTTGGAAATGCTTTGGGAAGATGATACTAGACCACATGTAAGAAGGGAAAGACTAGGGTCAAGAAGAGGAATTAGGAGACTACAACTGCTCACACGTGAGAGGATGAACACTGAGGCCATGGCAACAGGGAGGGCGGAGAGGCTAGACTCAAGAGTCAGTGCAGGAGAAGATCTGAACTTGGGTGCCTGAGCCACCACAATGGCTCACAGACGTCCTGGTTCATCATTGTAAACCTCACACCTAGGAGAGTCTGGATCACAGCAGATGATCAGTAAATATCTTTGAATGAATGAACAAATCCAGGTACTTGGCAAACCCTACCTCGTGGAGTGGCTGACTAACTGATTAGCAGACATCGCCAAGACAACAGTTCCTGCCTAGAACTCTGAAATCCCAGAGCTTTCTCACATGAAAGAAAGATGTTGAAACTCATGCCAATATTCTCACCTGTCCCAAATGCAATGCTGTCTGCCCTCGCCCTTTCCTAGACGCTTCTGTCTAGTAAGTGGAAGAGAGGAAGTTTCTGAAGGAAAGTCCTAGAGGCAAAACACTGATAGAACATTGGAGCAGCCTGCATTGTCGCTGGCACCATGGCCTGCAGCTGGCATAAGTATACTGCACCCAATGCTTGCTAGAGGACCACAGGACCACCTCAAGCCTCAGCCCAGAGCCAGGCCAGAATTCCAGAGAGCAGCTTCTAGGGCTGTATCCATGAGAGGACTGACAGGGAGGCCATCTCTGTCCCCAGCTTCCCCCACAATCCACATCCCCAGATGCACGTGCACACATTGTCCAGCACTACCTGCTAAGACGAACTGCAGCTTCGAGGCATCGGGCATGGCAATGCGGCCAATGTACTCAGGGTCCAAGTATCTGATCAGGTCTTCAACTAGAAAAGTAGCAAGATGGGAAACGGAATAGTGTTGGGGAGTGGGGATTGTCTTGTGAAGGACATTAGCGGAGTGATCAACTTTGGGGAGAGCCTTGAGTGAGGAGCCGACACCCACAGTGTCCTTCAGCAGGCCCCCAACCCTATTTCCCTGTCTCTCCCCTCTGATCACCTGTTAGCTGACCTCAAACTTTAAAGCTGGGAACACACTTGCCTCCACCACCCCGGGAGTCCTCAGCATTCCCAGTGACCTATCTTCACCAGGGGTGAAGGGACACCTGCCCCTCAGTGCCACCAAGACAAGCCAGAGCTTTATCTGATTTCTAGTTACTGAGTAGGGTGCTAGCTCTGACAAAATACAATAGGCATGGCTGAGCCAAGGCTGGGTGGGGCTCTCAGTGCCTAATTTCTTTCCCACCTATAAACCTTGCCTGTGGAAATCCCATACCCCTCCTCCCTCCATCAAGGAGATCTTTCAGGCAGAGCTCTTATCCCATAACTTAGGACACTGTCATGGGCTTGGAGTTTAATCACAAAGTAGAAATCACACCCCAATTCACACTATTAGAGGGAAATGTCTTCACATTCTATCCCCAAAGGGCCAGGGCCAGGTCCCAGGAAGCATAGGCATGGAAGGAGGGCAGGCAGGCCCCCCACGGAAGCACTTACTCTTTTTGTACAGAATCTTCACCCTCTCCCTCTTGCTAGCGATGTTCCCCAAAGCCACCTGCACCTTGACCAAGCCATCAGCCACCTGTAAGGGAAGTGGAAGTTAATTCCAAGATTCACCTCCTGGCTCAAGGCTTGGAAGAGGTAAAGAACCCTCATTCCCTCAGACTCTCAAACCGCCTTGTCCCAGCACTCTAGGTTGGTCCCCTTCTCTTGTACTAAAGGAGATGCAACACTACCTTCCAGAGAACCTCAGTGTGAAGGGGGAGATAATCATGTACTCCTTGGGGAGCTTCAAGTCTGACTGGGGAGGTAATGAACTATGTTAGAGTTTAGGGGGCACTAGCACATACTATATATTCCCTGGTTCCTACCTCTCTGGCTGAACCTACCTAGGCTTTAAGAGTAGAGGGTGAGGAATGCCAATATTCAAGGGTCAAATATGTGGGGGGCTGGCCCCGTGGCCGAGTGGTTAAGTTCGCGCACTCCGCTGCAGGCGGCCCGGTGTTTCATTGGTTCGAATCCTGGGCGCGGACATGGCACTGCTCATCAGGCCACGCTGAGGCGGCGTCCCACATGCCGCAACTAGAGGGACCCACAACGAAGAATATACAACTATGTACTGGGGGGCTTTGGGGAGAAAAAGGAAAAATAAAATCTTTAAAAAAAAAAAAATATGTGGGCAGGCAAATAAGACCAAGCAGCAGCAGCAGCCAGAGAGGTAGAGGAAAACCAGGAGGGTTAGTGTCACAGCTGTCAAAGGGAGGGAACGTTTTGAGAAGTCAGTTCTCAAATAGGGCACAACCTGCTGGTGACAACTAATTCCACAAGAAGCCTACAAACAGACATCATCCTCTCTGATGCACTCAACTCCAGGATATGCCTGACACGCCACCTTCGGGAAAACATCTTCCCATAGTAAAAAAAGGGATCTGAGGGCAACTGAACTTCACAGTTGTCAAAACTCAGTGACTGGTGTGAAGGAGAGCCGGTCCATATCTGAACATTCAGTATCCAACCTCTTCCCCTCCTAATCCGGGCCCTCTCAGACCTCATCTTCCACCCGCTGAAGCCTTCCTCAGCCACCTCTGCTCTGCCTCCTCGGGGGTTCCATGGACCTCTCTCTGCACAGTTCATTTAGCGATGAATTGCGCAGGGCTGCGTGACGGCCCTTCCGTCGTGGACTTCAGCTCTTACTGAAACTCTCGTTAGTTTCTCGAGTGTGTCAGGTCTCCCCAATTAGCTCGCGAGGGCAGGGGCGCAGCCTCGGCCACAGTTCACACTGAGCCCATCTCAAGTGGACCTAATAACCTGCAGCGCCCTCCATGGAAAGGACCTCGAGGGTCCGATGTGCTCGGGAGGTCTCGGATCTTTGTTATTTCCGAGGCCGGGCTGCGGGCGACGGGACAGGAGCGGTGGCACCCAGTCCTAGGACCAGGCCGGGAGACGGCTCTTGCTCTGCCCCAGAAGGGACTACTGGACCCCAGATCGCTCACCTTCCGCGAGCCGCGCGACCCGCCTGGCCCGTACACCCAGCGCTCCAGCTCCTCCACACGGGCCTGGAGCCGCTGCACATCGGTCACTGCCGCCATAGCCACCGCCGCCCTGCCTCGGCCCGAGCACAGCCAGGGGGCGGGACGTCCGTCCTCAGAAAGAAGGCTGGCCAATCCGAGCGCAAGGGAGCCCCTCTATACAGGAAGTGACGTCACGAGTCAGGCCTTCTGTGCCGGAAGTGATCCGCAGTTGTCTGGTTACCTAGGCAATGGGTACCTGTCAGGCACTACCGTAGTTTTTAGCTCCTGCTTGTCGGGACAAACTTTGCCTTTCTTCTTCTAATTTCAGGGTACCAAAAAGGCTTCCCCACCCCATTCCCCGAGGTCGCACATATAAATACACTCATTATGACAAGATTGGTCTGCTCCCATAGATCAGTAAGAGGCCCTATGAGATACCATAATCTTCTGGAGTCTTCTAAGGTTCAAGTGATTAAAGTGTCTTGCCCAAGGCCACCCCGCACTATATGGGAGAATCGGGATTTGAACTCAGGCAGTCTGATTCATGAGACCCAGCTCTTCTACTCTCAGAGACCTTTGCTATTCTGTTTTCCCCTCTGAGAACTCCCGGCCCAAGGCAGCGGTGTACACCACATAATTCCTCCCCAAACCCCAGACCCAAACAAGGAGAGGAGGCACTGGAAAGGGAGGGACTGCAGCTTTATTATCCATATGTGACCCAAGGGACATATCCTTCACAACACCCCAACCCAACCCTCCACCTGGCTCCTGGAGAGAAGCAGGTCTGACTCGAAGAGATAGGGTCCTAGAGATGACAATGACACAGGGGGGCACATGAGGACATGATGGAGGTTACTGGGGGCAGAACCCTTTGGTAGATGCTGCTGGAGTTGGCCAGGGAGGAGGAGCCCTCCCTTTATAATGAGGTAGATGTAACATCAAAAGAAAACTCTTTGGCTTCAAGTCCATGTGGCATGTGGGGGGGGGGGGGAGTGGTCACCTCCCAGGGCTGGGTCCTAGAGTGGGCACCCTGGAAGAATCAAGGTGTGGGGGGTGTCTCTTTCCCCCTCAGCAATGGGGCTGGAAATCTTAATTCCAAGCGGGAGCTCTCAGGGTGAGGCACTGGAAGGGGCCCCTGTAGGGGGTGGGGGTGCAGGGTTGGTTGGGCCCTGGGAAGCTGGCACAGGCTGGCGGCGGGCAAAGAGGATGCCTGGCAAAGGGATGAGGAGACGGTAGAGGGCAAACACAAGCAGGAGGGGGTTAGGGCACAGAAACAGAAGAGGGAAACAAAAGTCAGTGTCCTGATCATTAGAACATCCCCCTGCCACAAACCAGTGAGGACAAGCCCCTTGGCTTGTTAGAGTTAGAGACTCCTATGCCAATACAGAAACCCTTGAACAGGTAAACAAGAGATATTTACACTGATACATAGGCCCATGACGAGGTGGACATCCCATGGTACCCATGCCAGAGAGGTCATGCCTTAGACCCCATGCCATGTAGACACCCCTTTAACCCATGCCAGTGTAGCAATCCCCTGAACCCCATGTTACCCATGCAAGTTTGGCTATCCCTGAACCTCATGCTAGGAGAGAAAGTCTAAAATCCCCATGCCAGTGTAAATACCCCTGACCTCATGCCAGTGTAGACAGCCTGCAGTACCCATACCAGTGTAGACCACCCCGTTGATCTCTAGGGCCATGTTGATACTGCTGATACCACTGCCTGCCAGATTAAGAGGCCCATCCAGCCGCTCTTCTGTCCAGGAGAGGGCAGGGGAGTCAAATTTTGGGGAATAAGACTTCAAACTTACCAGCTCCCGCGCCCATTGCTATAGACAGCCCCCATTGCACTTCAGCCCCACACCGGTAATTACACAGTTGTCTGTTGAGAGAGCTATCTGTGCCATCTCCAACACTTATCAGGTAATGGGTGTATCCTCCCTCAGTGCACAGGCCCAAAGCCCTTACAGCAACAAGCTCCTCCTCACCCCTCAGGGGAACCTTGCCACGGGGCAGGAAACTGGGGGGTGCGCCAGGTCGAGGTGGGTCCATGGGCCCCATCAGCACAGCCCTCTTCTCTGGGGGCTCCTCTGGTGCCAACTTCTCCCGTGCAGGTCCCAAGGCCAGGCCCACAGGCAGTGCCAGTCGAGGGGTTGGGATTCCACTCTCCTCTGGAAGAACAGGTCATTCAGCTCCCCTGGCCCAAGCAGCTCCATCTCTGCATTTTGTTCTCTCCCCAGGCTTGGGACCAAGGGAGGTCACCCAAGCTGAAGCTTGAAGTTCAAGCTCCCCTTCCAACCAGAGTCTCAGCCTAGAGGCTCTGAAGCTGGAGAGCCCAAAGGGCCAATATATATGTCTAGGTTGGTCCAAGACAAGTGGGGGGAATTTCCTTGCTCTTGGTCGTTAAATAATTCAGGTCACAGGAGGCACAGACCACATGCAAATGGAAGCACTGGCTGGAGAGGTGTGGAATGGAGCTGCTCTGGATAAAGGACCTTTTCCTTAGCTTCAATCCCACACCGCAGTAACCCGTACCCCAGAGCCCTCAAGGCTCCATTGACCCCAAACCTCAGGACCCCTTAACATTAGCGTGCACCAAACCTCAATGCCCTGTCAGTCCTTACTACCCTATACCTCAACGCCTCCCAGACCTCAGAGTCCCCACATTTGTAAAGTTCCTTATATCTCGGCGCCCCCTAGGTCTCAGAGACCCCCAAATCCCAGCCCCTCGCCCCCGACACCTTTCTTAACGGGACTCGGGCTCAGCTGCGCGCAGGCGTGAGCCGGCAGGCCGGAGGCGGAGCCCTGGGCGGGGCGGGGGCCGGGCGGGGGCGCGGGCGGGGCCGAACCGGGACCCGAGGCTGGGCCCAGAGAGCCCCGAGGGGGCGGTCCGGCCAAGCCGAAGAGCGGGGCGGCGGTGTAAGCCTGCCGGCGGCCCTCGCGTCTATTGCTGTCGATGGCGGCCTGGAGCTCCCCCGGAGAGCTAAGCGCCCGCGTCTCGCACTCGTACGGGTACAGGTACTTCATGTACCTACGGACGGACGGGGGCGGGCGGCTGGGCCCAGCTGATCCAGCCCCGCGCCCCGCCGCCCGCCCCGGGCGCTCCGAGCCGCACCCCCCGCCTCCGCCCGGCGCCGCGCCCCCTCCCGCGCGCGCCCGGCCTCACTGGGTGCGCAGAGTGAAGGCGGCCGAGGTGATGGTGGTGGGCAGGCTGAGGCCACGCGTGACCTCCCGCCACACCTTGCGGTTGATGACTTCCACCAGGCCGCCCTTGGCCGTCACCAGGCGGAACAGCGCGTACAGGTCCAGCACCTGCTTCGCCATGATGGGCACGCGGTTCACCGGCGTCCCTGGTGGGGGCGGATAGAGAGTCAGGGCACTAGACTAAGACCCTGTCTTGCGGGCATCCTTGGGGACTGAAGGAGTCGCTGCCTAGACGACGCTCGAGTACAGGGCGGGACCCTGAGTTCAGGGTGGGACCCTCGCTCGAAACAGGAGGGGAAGAGGGAGGCATGGGGAGGTGGGGATTCCAGGTAGACCCCACAGAGCCCCAGACCTCCACTGTAGCAGGAAGGACAGGAGGCTGGACCAGGGGTGGGCAAACTTTCTCTGTAACAGGCCAGATGGTAAATGGTTTAGACTCTGCGGGCCAGTCTCTTGTCATTGTAGCCCGAAAGCAGCTATCGAGGAATTTAAAGGAATGGGCGCGGCTGTGTTCCAATAAAACTTTATTTACAGACTCTGAAATTCGAATTTCACAAGTCCGGAAATGTTCGTCTTTTAATTTTTTCCACTATTTAGAAATGTAAAACCGTTCTTTTCTCGCAGGCGGCTAGATGTAGCCCGCAGGCTTTAGTTTGCCGACCCCTGGGTAGACCGTGGGAAGGACTTCCCGACAGTGCTGCAGGGCGGACTCCCCTAAGCAGCTGCCCGGGTGGCTGCCCGAGGCCGGCACGGCGGTGAGAGAAGCCGCAGCCCCGGTCTCGGCTGGCCAACTCCGCAGCCCGCGCCGCCCCCGCCGGCCAGTCCTGACAAAGGGGCCTGTCTGCGCTGAGCGATGGGCCCCAGTTAATTCCTTACCGATCCCGTCCCCTTCCGCCGCCGCCTTTGGACCCGAACAATTAGCTGCGGCCTGATTAATGGGGGGAAATTATCGGCCCCGCGGGACCCCTCCCCCCGCAGAGGGAGCAGAGGGAGGCAGAGGTGGGGGTGGGGGGGAGATTGCTGGGATCCGCTCAGACCACCTACCCCACCCCCCCCAGTGGAGGGGAGACCTGGAGGAAGGGGCAGGGAAGGGACACTGGGACCAGAATGACTGGGCCTCTCTGGGGAGCAAAGGACCTGGGGCCCCACGGAGGGTCCCTGGTTAGGAAGGGACTGGAAGGAGTGCCGGGCCTGGGGTGGGGGCCCCGGGGGACTTTGGCCAGCAGCTGCACTAAGGAGGGGAGCAGTGCAGCCAGTTAATTAGCGGCTTATCAGGCCGCGCTCCGAGTGAGTTAATTAGCTTTGTAGAGAGAGATAATGAGTCAGTCTTTGGACCCATGAATCTGGGGAGAAGCCTAAGTGATGGACTGCGCCCACCCTGATCCCCTCCTGGACTGTTCTTGCCTTCTCTTCTAGCTCTGAGCTTCCTGGAAAGGAATTCTTCCTCTTCCACAGCCCCAACCCACATGGTCCCCAATCTACCCCTTGAGAAGTCCTTCCTTCAGTCTAATCCCAGTTCTTCCTGCTGTAGAGCACATTGGGTGTCCCGTTCCTGAAGCAAGGGGAAACTGAGGAGAGACAAGGCTGCAGGAAAGGCCAGTGAAAGAGGGCCAAGGCCATCCCAGCCTCCCAGTCCTGGGAAACTCCTCCCACCCCAGGCCAGCCCCCAACCAGGTCCCCCTCCCACCCTCCCAATTGATCTCATACTCATTAACCTGCCAGTGGGCTGGCCACTAATTAATCCCTGAGTGGAGGAGGGGGGCAGGGTCAGAGGTTAAAGATGCTTTTGAGGGCCCACAGGATAGGTGCTGCCAAACTCAGGCCTCTGCAGAGAGGACCCAACCTGGGGACTGAACCCTGGGGTCTCTCTTCCTCAAACCTGGTAAGTGGGGCTCCTTCCCTTACATCACTTCACTCACCCCTCTTCTGCATGAAGCTAAACAGGTCATCCAGAAATTCCTTCCTCTTGGGGTCTGCATCGAGCTCGTACAGCTGGGGAAGGACTGAGGTCATTTTCCAGCTCTGCTGATCCCTGCCTCCCCCTGGGACCCCAGCTCAGGTTGTCCCCTGAATAAGGGTCCCCAGCTAATGGGGTAAGTAGGGTCTGAACTATGGACTCCCTGGCATTAGACTCTCTCCCCCGGGGGCAGGTAGGGGCACTTCTTTCTAATAGATACAGAGACCACCCTCCACTGGCCAGTGGTGCCCTGGGCAGCTCAAACCACCCATCTGGGGAGGAGGGGAAGGGAGGAAGCTGTGGAGGCTCAGCCTGCCCTCCAGGGCATGCACAGAGCCCCAGGGAGGAAGACAGGCTGGGGTTCTGTTCCACACGGAGGAAACAGACAGACCCATCTCAGGCCCTCATTTGCTCTTGTTCATTCCTGCAAGGGCTTCTTGCTGTTCACATCTCATCTCTGTGTGCCAGGGGTGGGGAGGAAGGGCCAAGATGCCTCTAACGCATCCCTCAGGCAGGGCAGATACACAGAAGCTCTTGGATTGAATCCTGGGACCCCTCAGTCCACCTTCTGGTCTGATCTCCTTCCAGGGACAGTGATCTGCCCACTACAGAAACTGCCACAGAGGCAATGGCCCTGCACCACCCAGCATCTGTGGGGTCAGGACTTGAAAGGCCCAGGGGTCATCCCACCCATGCCCAGTCACCTGGAGCCCCACCTCCAGTATCACCTCCCAAATACCACCCAGGAGGAACAATCCTTAGAGTAACAGAGTCATTTACCCAGAGTAACAGTTCCTGAGTAACACCCATAGGTAACACTCCATCCCCCAATAAAAACTCTCAGAGGGAAAAAACACCCATGAGTAAAAAACCCCAAAGATCTACCTTTAAAGCTACACTCCCACAAGAACTGAGCCCTAAGTCTTAGATGGATACCTGCAAATAACACACACTCTCCAAGTAATAATCCCCAGAATTATACCCAGGAGAAACACTGGCTAGAGCCACATATCCAGAGTAACAGAGCCCTGAGTAACACTCCCAGTTTTACACTAATGCCACAGAGTGTTAGCCACAGATTAACACTTCTGGAAAATACCCAAGACCAACACCCTATGAGTAACACCACCAGAATAGCACACCTAGAGTCACAGGCCTGGGTAATACTGTCATAGTGACAGCCTGGAGTAGTGCCTTAGAATAACATCCAGATGGGCTCCGCAGGGAGGAAGAACCTCAAATTAAGGCCCTATGAATAAGATCTCGTCATTCTCAAGTGTACAAGGGACCTTTAGTCACACTGCGGCTGGAGTGGCCATCACAGGCTGGGAACTGTCACCCAGGGAACTCAGGCCAGGAAGAGGATTTGGATGGGGGGAGTGTGACAGGGAAGAGAAGAAGGGGGGGGGGGGTCAGCTTGCCAAACGAGTGGCAACCTCCATTCTGCTCCCAAAGATAGAAGCAGGCAGCCCAGGACACCCCCACTGGTTGCTGGAATATGACCTTGTGACTTGATGTGTGAGAAGGTAGGGTAGGATGGTGCTGGCCCTGGAATCCCCAGTCCCCAGATCCTCCTCCCACAAAAGAATTCTTGAAGGCTCCTACACCCCTCCCACTTTCCCTTCCAGCTCCCCGGGAGCCTCCAGTCTTTGGGCCTCCACGTTTCTGGGTGGCTCCCGCACCTCTAGTGTGGGCCTATGCAGTTTATTCCATGCCTCTGGGTGTCTGTCTCTCCCTCCTTGTCACTATCTATCCTTTGGTCTCTTCCCCCGTCTCTCTGCAGGTCTCTGTGTCTCTGTCTTTCCATCCTGCAGAGGGCAGTGGGGTTGGGGGAGCTACTAATCTCCTGGCTCTGCTTTTGCCCAGAGAGGAGGGGTGGGGCGGGAGGGCCTGACATTGAGGTGGTCCTACCTGCTTGAACTGTTCTTCGTAGGTCCACTCGTGGGGATGAGGTCCAGGTGGCTGGCTGGAAGGTGAGCTGGGGTCCTGGGTCCCTGGACGGCTCTCCTTGGCTGCCTCCTCCTCTGTCCCAGCTTCCTCCCCCTCCTCATCCTCTTCCGCGTCCTCCTCTTCCTCAGCCCCAACCTCCCTCAAGGCCCCCTCAGGGGCCTGCAGGGTCCGGGGACCAGGCAAGGGAGCCGGAGGAGGAGGTGGTGGTGGGTGTGGAGGGGCCAATGGCCCCACCCCCTGGGCCAGTCGGGCTGCCTGCTGCCTCTGCAGGGCCTCCATTACGGCTTCCAGGCGCAGTCCCCCGGCTGGTGGGGGGGCTGGCACCAGGCGGGGCCCTGAGGAAAGGGCCGCCTGTGGGGGAGGGAATGATGGGTGTTGGGCCCTGCTGCCCCCAAAACCCCCAACACAAGGGGAGGTGGTCATGGATTCAGGGAAGAGCAGAGGGGCCCTAAGGAAAAAGGCAGAAAGAGAGCTTTCCCAGAAATCGACAGAGACAGAGAGGTAGAAGGAGCAGGAAAGAGAGAGACCAGACTCAAAGAGACAGAAATGGGCATTGGCCGAGGACAGGTAGAGACTGAGCAGATCAAAAAGGGTGACAAGAACCAAGAAACATAGAGAGATGGAGGAGAGAGAGATCTGGCAGAGAGAGACAATGACAGAGAGTTAGGGAGATAGAAATGGAAATGGGACCGAGAGACAAGGAGAGACAGAAGCCGGGAGAGACAGAACTATCAGGCAGAGACAAGAATGGAGAGACAGAGATGGGGAGAGGTGAGACTGATAGAGATATTGGATAGAGAGACAGGGAAGGTAAAACAGAGGAACAAGAGAGAAATATCAAAGACCTGAGTGACAGGCAGTCCAGAGAGAGGGACAGAGACAGAGAGACAGAGGCCGAGAGACACAAATAGTGAGACAGGGGTTGAGAGAGACAAGACGAGACCGACGCAGCAGGAGACAGAGACAGAAAGGAGAGATTAGAGACAGGGCGAGACAGTGAATAGAGGGGGACAGACGGAGAGATGGGGCAGAGACGCAGAGGACTGGAGCCGAGGAGGCGCGGGGATAGAGGGCGGCGGGGACAGAGCCCGGGACAGGGCCGGGACCGCGCGGGCAGGGGACGGCGGGGTCTCCACCGCTCTCTGGCTCCCCGCACCCCGCGGCCGCACTCACCAGCCTGGCGCGGCCCGCTGCCCCCGGCGTCTCCACGGCTCTCCCTCTGCTCCGCACGCCTCTCGGGCGGCCCCTGCCTCGGCCCGGTTCCCTGCGCGGGTCCCCGCCGTGCGCTCCCGCCGCCGTGCGCTCCTCTGGCCGCGGTGCGCTCACTCGCCGCTCTGCTGGCTGCGGCCACGGGGGCGGGACCCCAGCGGGGCAGGGCGGGCGGAGGCGCAAACGGGGAGGCCCCGGTGGGCTCTACCGCTCCAGCCCACCAACAGGTGTCTCCCACCCTCCCTATAGCCAGATTCGGGGGAATGGGGCGCTGGAGAGCTGCCGAAAATCCTGCAAAGGAGAATGAGGGGTCCACGGCTACTGGACTCCGGACCAGGGCCCCGCCTAGCCTCACAAGTCGTGTCCCCGACACCCACACTCAGTGAGTGGCATTCACACACAAACAGCCGCTTTCATACACCAACACACCTGTCACAAGTTCAGGCGCACAGCTGCCCTGTTTCACGTACTTGGCTACACCGACGCCGCAGCGCCAATGGCCTGGGCAGGCTATGATCATGAAGGGAATCACTGTGCAGGATGCTGGGGTGAGTGTGGGAGGCCTGGACAGAACAGGAGCTTCTCCCCCTGCCCTGCCCGGATGCTATCCCCAACTGCATGTATGCTATCCCCAACTGCATGTATGCTGCAGTTTGCACAACAGTATGTGCCCCCGGTGGGTGGTGGACTCACACCTCTGCACTCACACTCTCAGAGGTCTCTGAGCTGATTCTACACCCACAGCAGGGTGCACACACCACATGCAGATGCACAAGCACATCGTTTTTTAGCTCTTTTGATGTTCTGTTATGGAAATTTTCCAACGTATACACAAGAGGAGTGAATAGTATAACGAACCTTGGGTACTCATAGCGTGTTTCAACAGTGATCAGCATTTTGCCTGCCCATCTTCACATGCATTCTCCACCCATGTGTGCCTGACTCCCCAGTCTGTATCTCCAGACCCCTTTGGCCAGACTGCTTCAGGCCCACTCTACCCTCAGTCGTCCCCCAGATGCTGAGATGCTGTTCCTTTTTTGGGGGTCCTGAGCGGCAGGCCACAGTTTCTCCTCTGAGCAGCATGGACCCCACCCCCCTCAGGCATCCTTATACATTCCCCTTTCTTCCAGTGCCCAAGGGCATCAACCTACCAAAAGCATGAGGGCCACCTGGAGGTGATGCCAAGAGTGTGAGTGAAAACACACATCTGTACGGGTCACACCTGGCAGGGGTGTGAAACTCTGCTATGCCAAACTCAGCACCGGGATCATCCCCTGACCTCGCACCCAGTGAGGCACACTGGTCCCAGGGCCAAGATTCCTCTAGAAAGCAGAAATTCAGGAGTGACTTTTGCCTCCCCCACCCCCCATCAGTCCCCTCCATTCAGACCCAGCTTGCCCAGGCCTGGACCACCAATTCTTCTCACCAGGAGCTTGTGGTAGGTGACACCTCCCTGCTCTTCCCATCTCCAGCCTCCACCCTTATCCCCAGCCCAGCTCCAACTGCCGCACTAGGTCCTTGTTCTCTTTGGCCTATCCCTGCCCACACTGAGGTTCAGTCCTACTCATACCTTGGGCTCACTCCAGTGCCCTCCTGCCCAGATTTCAGACCTGACAGCCAGGTAGACCCCCTCCCCTCAAGAAGCCTTGGTGATCCAACCACCTTCAGTACTGATGCCCCTTCTCCCACAGCTTCGTGTGGTAAGAGTTCTCCTGGGGCAGAGTGAAGCCCCCTCCTCTTCCCACCCCTCTCCGAGGCTGGGCCCATAGAGGGGAGAATCAGTGAAGGTGCAGAGGCAGACAAACATGCCCTGGGGGTCTCCTGGGGGCCTAGAGATCAGTGGACCTCCTGTGCCCAGCTTGCTCCCCTTTCCCCACACAGCTTCCCCTGGCTGCTCAGAGAAGAGAAGGTGCCTGGAGAGAGGTACAAGGTAAGACTCCTCTGGGAAAGGTAGGAACTGGCTTGGGGAAATTCCAGTTCTGAGGGTTTGGAGATTCTTTTGCAAGGGCAGAGGGAGAGGAGAGGGGCAAGGGGCTGGCGCCTACTTCCCAAAGAAAAGAATCAATCAAGCATAGTAAACCCACCTTTGGGGTCTGAGCCAGGAGGGCTACAACTGAGAAAGGCTGAGGGGAAGGAATAAGCCCGAGTGGGACCTGGTTTCTCTCTGTTTGTTTGTGATGAGGAATGGCTGTCTCTCACCACCACGCAGCCCTCCTCTGATCCTACACCTCACAGAGACAAAGACGGACAGACCTAGACCTCCATTCATCCAACACATACTTACTGAGCACCTACTTTATGCCAGGCATGCTGGACACAGGAGTGAATAAAACAAAGTCCCTATTATAATAGTATAATTCCAGTGGGGGAAATACATAGTGTGTTAGATGGCAATAAGGAAACTAATACAATGTTATATGCCAATTATATCTCAATAAAACTGGGGGGAAAAGACTTATAAATAGTATTTAAAGTCAAGAAATGGTTGAGATCACCTGGGAGGGGTGTAGATAGAAAAGTTTGAGGATTAAGTCTTGGGAAGTCAGAGGTTGAGGAGATAAAAAAGATCTAGCAAAGGAGGCAAGGAAGGAAGAGAGTAGTATCCTGGAAGCCAAGTGTTTTAAGAGTGATGAACTATGTTAAATGAAAGCTGAGAGGAAATAACCACTGGGCTTAGCAACAGAGATGGGGAGGAACCTGGGAGCCTAGTCCTATGTGGGAGGGATGACAAGGGGAGTGGAGGCATCCCTGACAGATATGGGCTCTGAGCCTAGAGGCAGAGCTGGGTTACAGGGTAGGAGAAATCCTTCGAGCCTTGACTTTGCAACCCATGATCAATGGAGAGATCCCAGCCAGGACCTGTCACGGCCAACATGGTGGTAGGGTGTCAGGATGGCCAGCTGGCCTGGACCTCACATTCATTCAGCGTCACAAATTTAGACTTTCTATGTTGTTTCCAAATAGTTATACAAGTAGTCTTTTGTACTTTTGTTCACTAGAATGTCAAACTTTTAGAATACCTGTATACAATTTTTATAACCATGTTCCTTCCCTTTTTAATATACTAGGAGTCCTAAGAAGTGAGAGTGGCCCAGGCCTCACTCAACCTTAGAGCAGGGCCAGGACGGTGAGGCAAGTGAGGTGCCTAGGACCCAAAATTTAAGAAGGCAAGTGCAGGGGCTGGCCCAGTGGCTGAGTGGTTAAGTTCCTGCGCTCCACTTCAGCAGCCCAGGGTTTTGCCAGTTCGGATCCTGGGGGCAGACATGGCACCGCTCATCGGGCCATGCTGAGGTGGCGTCCCACATAGAACAGCCAGAGGCACTCACAACTAGAATATACAACTATGTACTGGGGGGCTTTGTTAGCTCAGGTGCCAATCTAAAAAAATAAAAAAAAACCAAGAAGGTAAGTGCAGGGTCCCCGGGAGTGAGTGTACCTAAGGTACCTCTAGTCCCAGCCTCACTGAACTAGGACACCCCCCACCTCCGCCGCCGGGAGCCTCCACAGAAGTGGGGGGTCCTAGAGAATAAGGCTGGAGAGGAGGAACTCCTGCTCTGGGTCAGGGTGGACATGATACCCAGGAAACCCAGAAAAAAGCAGATGGAGAATGACTATGCCTCTTTCAGTTCAAAAATGGGTACACACTGCCACCCTGTGGCCATCCAGGGCAGGATTCCCAAGACTGTTTCCAGGGCGGCACTGGCAGAGGCAAACCAAGATACACAGCACCTCACCCAGCTCTGAATTTCTTAAATTGCAGCATTCAAAACTGGTGGAGCCGATCTTATTAAACACGCTGATCTCAAGGCCTCAGCCCAGAACTTATCTCTGGGGATTTGGCACAGCAATCTGTAGAGTCAATAAGCCTCCTAGGTGATTCTTGGGCACACTAAAGTATAGTCCTTATTACAGTCCAAAGCCACTGTCTTATACACTGAATCACACAGCAAGGCAGGGACCTTCTTGAGTGCCCCCCGCCCCCATCCCCCTGGAGCTGGCAGATTTCCTGCTGTTCAGGCACACAAGGAAATGGAACTGTTCAACAGGTCTTTATTAACAGAACAAAGAGATGGACAGAAACACAGCAAGGGCAGTGTCTGGAAGCTATGATGGGTGTGTGTACACAGAAAAGGCCTTCTCTAGGCCAGGGCTGGTCTCCTGGACCTAGGCCCACCTCTCTCCAGTGGTGGGTCTCAGGCTGAGGCTGGCCTCCTCATCATACCCCTGAGGGAGGAATGGGAGGTCTTTCAGGATAGAAGGACCCTGACCTCAGCATTCTCAACATTCTTCTGGTTCCCCAGCTGACCTGGCTGCTGAAAGGGAGGGGGGCCGGCCATGAGGGCACTTGCATAGCAGGGGAAAGAATGGGGTAAGGCATATGGTGAGGACGGGGGCTGAAGGGGAAGGGCATCATAGCTGCAGGTGAAGGGGGCCTCCAAAGGCAGCTCCTCTCCTCCCTCCCCCCTTACCCCCCATTGCTGCTGGGTTGAGGAGTCAGACCCAGGCAGACTGTAATATCCACCCCCATCCCTAACTCCAGAGCCCTGACTAGGGGCAGGGAAGCTCTGGAAAGGCCTGAGTTAGTGAGTCAAGCTTGTGGTATGTGTGTTTGAACATGACTGGCCCCCTTGGTATACGGGGGGCTCCCTCTCTGGATGGGTGTGAATGCATGATGGTGCCATACACACGGGATTCAGGATCTGAATGTGTGTCCCATATGTTCCCACAGGTCTCTATGTTTGGTTGTATAAGCATGTATGTCCCTGCTCGTACACCAGGAACTCAGTATCTGCAAGTTGTGAGTATGTCCTTGTCTTCTCACATGGGCTCCAGCAAGTGGCTGTGTATGGGCCTGCCTGCTCCTGTTCATCCACAGGTCCTCTTTCAGGGTTGGCTGGTCAGGGGTCCTGGCCGAAGAGGTAGGTGGTGAGCTCAAGCCGGAGGCCCCGGGCATAGGCGCGAAGAGTATAGAAGAGGGTGAGGAAGTCCTGGGTGCTGAAGATTGTGTCCGCCAGTGCAAAGGCCAGGGTGGATGGGATGACACCCCGGCCGTACTCCACCATCCACGTGTTTGGCCCCCACTCCACAGCTGTTGCCTCACCAGGCCCGTGCACCACTGTCTCCCCTGGGGGATAAGGAGCACCCACATCAGGAGCCCAGCCCTGCTCTTCCATTGCTGTCACCTCCCTGGCCCGTAGGCTGACTAGGGGCAGGGAATGGAGAGGGAACTTCAGGAAAGGAAAAAGCCTTACCAGACTGGCCTGGTTGCGCATCTGGAGGGGGAAGAGGCCAAGATGGCCACTCCTAAAGTTTCCTTTGTGGCATCACCTGGCTCTTGTCCTCTCTTGGGGGAAGCCAAGTGGGGCCACCTCACTTGGCCATGGGCCATCGTTTGGGGTGATGGAAGTCTGCATTCCCAAGCCTCACACATGTCAAGCAGAAATTTAGCTAAACTTGGGCCGGGCCTGTTAGATAGGGAGGGGTAGTTGTAAGACTCGTGAGGCTGTCTGAGAAATGCAGCTGTTCAGTTACATGCCATACCAACACTCAGCCTCAAACTTACTTGAAGCCCAAAGCTCTACTTTTTATGTAAAATGTTTCACCATATAAAAAAAGGAAGACAACTGTCTGCCCTCCCTTTAGGGGTAGGAGAGCATTTCTGATTACCCAACTGTCTCCCCAACCACTGTTGGAATACTGGATGAGTTAAAATAGGCAGATAAAAATCAGACATGGTTAACAGGAAGCTGTTATGTTTCACTTCCTTTTGACAGAGGAAAGCAACAGAGGCATTCAGCGGCGCCTCAACCAACCACCTGTGGCTTATCTGGAGGGTAAGGGAACCAGGGGGCGGGCCCCACAACGCACCCCTTTTCTCTGCCATGGCTCTCTCCCCCAACTGTATGCACCCCAGAATGAAGGGACCCACTATCTGACACGGCCTGCTTACCCACCTGGGTAGAAGACCTCACTTTTGGTAGTGCCCTCTCTCCACTGGTGGAAGGTGCCAGAGATGATGGTGTCCGAGATCTCAGCCCAATAGCGTCCTGAGGGACAATCAGATGGACACTGAATATCAGGGTGACCGCGCCATCACATGGTCTGGTCAAACATGAGAAAGGAGGGCGTGGGCCCTTGGATTGCCCCAGCCTCCCAGTCCAGCCCGCCGCCAGCACTGACCCGAGTGGCCGCCAGAGCCCAGGGCGGTACCGAAGAGCAGCACGTACTCGGACAGCGAGGCGTGCAGAAGGCACATGGCGCCCATCCAGCCGCCCGCGTTCACGAACACCCACTGCAGCTCCTCGTCGGGCAGCACGTGGCCTGGGTGCAGGCGCCGCAACTCCACGATCAGCCGAGAGAAGGCCAGCTCGTGGTCCAGCCCTGGCGGGGGGCAGAGGAGCAACAGGGTCAGGGCCAGCACCGGTCCCGAACTCGGGAACGAGGGCCCCGGAACCCTCAGCTGAGCTGGGGCCTCCCCCGCCCCGGCGCTCCGCCCGCTCCCCCGCCGGCTCACCCGCATACTGCCGCGCCAGCTGCGCGATCTCTTCGCGCTGGAAGACGAAGTTCTGAGTGCCCAGCCAGAGCCGGCCCACCTGGGCCAGCACGGCCGCGGCGGCCAGGAGCAGCGCGGCCCACGCCCACCTCCGGCCCACGGCCCACTGCATCCCGGCGGCGGCCTGGCTCAGCGCTGCGCGGGAGCGAGCCTCAGGCCGGGACTCTCACGGCCGCCGAGCCCGCAGAGCGCCGTGCGCGCCCGTTCCCCCGCCACCGCCGTGGTACGGCCCGCCGCGGCCAATCGGAGCGGCCCGGGCGCCCGGGCACCGCCCCCCGGGTTGAACCATCTCCGCGCGGGGAACGGGGAGCGCCGAGGGGCGGGGCAGGCGTGAAGTGAGGGGGCGGGCGTAAGCCGCCGAGCTGCCCGCCGTAGGGCCTCCGAGCTGGGTCTCTCCGAGCGCCGTCCTACGTGGGGGTAGCGGCGAGACCCGGACTGGACTGTCCCTCCTGGGCTCACTGATGGCGAGGCGGGCGAGCCCGGAAGCGGAGCCTTCCGGGACTGGTGATTGTCAAGGCCGGCCTTTGCTAGCACAGAAGGTGGGAGGAGCGACTCCAACCTGGGAACGTCAGGGAAGGCTTTCTCAACGCGGTGACACCTGAGCAGTGTCTTTAAGCGAGATGGGAAGGGCCGTCCAGCCAACGAGATCTACTCCAAGAGCAAAGGCACCGAGGAGAAAGACAGCGTGGGGTCTTCAGGGGCCTACAATTCATTCTTTGTTGTGAAGCACAAAATGTGAGAGCAGGGCCCTGTAAACCTGCTGCGGGTTATTGGCAGGGGAGTGAAAAGGAAGAGAAGCGAAAGAGAGAAAAGGCAGCACAGGGCAGTGATTAAGAAAGAAACTCTGGAGCTGGGAGGACTGGATTAAAAGCCTGGCTCCTGCCACCTGCTTGTTGTGTGATCTTGGGCAAGTTACTTAACCTCTTTATGACAGTTTTCTCATCTGTAAAATGGGATGAATAAAAGTATCTACCTCATAGCATGTGCCTTCATGGTGATGAAGATTAAGTGAGTTAATACTTATAAAAAAATTAGTGTCTGCCTCATTTTGTCATATGTGTTATCTAAATACAACAAAGACGAAGAGAACTGGAGGAGCATAGCCTCACACATGAGAGTGATGGAATGAAAGGTCAGAATAGGGGCAAGCCCAGTGGCGCAGCGGTTAAGTTCGCTAATTCTGCCTTGGCAGCCCAGGGTTCGTGGGCCTGGATCCGGGGTGCAGACCTATGCAGTGCTTGTCAAGCCATGGTGTCCCACATATAAAATAGAGGAAGATGGGCACAGATGTTAGCTCAGGGCCAGTCTTCCTCAGCAAAAAGAGGAGGATTGGTGGCAGATGTTAGCTCAGGCCTTATCTTCCTCAAAAAAAAAAAAAAAAAAAAGAGTCAGCACAGTCAAATATATCTGAGAGGTCCAGTAAAATGAAGGAAAATGGTCATCCGGTTTCTCAATAGGGGCTTGTAGCAAAGACGATGCTATACATTCACAAATCCATTCCTTTTGCTCTTGGGCAGCCAGATTACATTCCACAGTTTTACTCTGTAGTTAGATGAGGTCATGTGATTGTGTTCCGGCCAATGCAGTATGGGCAGAATGATGTATGCCACTTCCCTGTCTGGCTCCTAAAATCTTCTGTGAGATTCTTTACATTCTCTCTCTTCGCTCATCTATTATCGTAGTTACATAGAATTAAGCTGTTAGTGGAGAATTCTGAATGCAGCATGGGACAGAGCGCCCCCTCTATCCCACAGTGGACTGTAGTGCTAAGTCACTTAGTTTGGGGTTGTTTGTTACAGCAACTAAGATTACTTACCCTGACTAATACAGGGCAAAAGACATGTTACAATGTACTGTGCAGGTAAAAGAAGAGGTTGGGAAGATGGACCATTTTTTGAGAAACTTCGCCAAGGGAAAGATACAGAAGGGATTATTCAGAGGAGAATGCAGGATTAAAGGAACATATTTTTGTATTGGCTCTGGCTTCTGTGACACTCCTGAACTGACTTCTCCAAGAATCCTGAGTAACAGGGACTAGCCCCCAAATCTGGCCTCTGTCCCTCTGTTCCAGGAGGACTGCTCTGGGACTGTCTAGGTCTGCCGCTCCCTTATCTGGTCTTTTAGAAAGCTTCTCCAGAGCTAGCCCAGTGATGCAGCGGTTAAGTGTGCACATTTGCTTTGGCGGCCCAGGTTTCGCCGGTTCGGATCCCGGGTGCAGACATAGCACTGCTTACTTGGCACCCCATGCTGTGGTAGGCATCCCACATATAAAGTGGAGGGAGATGGGCATGGATGTTAGCTCAGGGACAGCCTTCCTCAGCAAAAAGAGGAAGATTGGCAGCAGATGTTAGCTCAGGGCTAATCTTCCTCAAAAAAAAAAAAAAAAGAAAAAGAAAAAAGAAAAAGAAAGCTTCTCCAGCACACATGTTTAAAAAAGAAAAAGGAATGTCCTTTGGCCTTAAGAGAGTCTGTGACCCAAGGAAGGGGAATAAGGACCTGGGGTCACAGCCATCTCCCTAAATATTGTAGAGGAGATCACACTTCTGGGAGCTTGGAGGGAAAGGGCTGGATTGGCGCCATCTCAACTATTCTCTTCTTCCCCCCAAAAGTGACCTTGGGGAGACACAGAGAGAGGAGAATTTTGGACATGCTCCTGAAGAGATGTTCCTGAAGGGGCTGAGGAGTTAGTTGACATGATCCAGGGAGTGGCCCTGAAGCACTGGTGTTCTTTGGAAAATGGGGCTGCCTCCAAAATCCAATCAACAAGAAAGACAACTGAGAGTAGAAAAGCAGGTCTTCTCTATCCCCCTTTCCCCCATACCATGAGCAGCCAGTGGGACAGGTAAAATCCTATTTCTCGGCTCCCTGCTCCCTGCCCCCTACCTATCAGCCTCTTCTGATTCCAGTCTGAGGACCCTGGGGCAGAGGTTACCTAAGTGACCCATGACCCAGTTGTTATATCTGAGCTGCAAAACACCTGACTTGGCCTGGCCTGGCTTGGGGGAGGGGGCCTCCCTGCTACTGCCTAGCTCACTAGGTTTCTGTCTTGAGTCTCACTGAAGTCTCAGAGGCGTTTCAGAGAAGCAGGAAAAGCCTTGGAAACTTGAGTTCCAATCTCAGCTTGGCCACTCGTCTCCTGGGTGCCCTTGAGGCCTCTGTTCGCCACTGTGAAATGGGGAGGAGGTTCAGACAATATTTAGATGGCTCTTTAAAAGGGCCAGGGAGTAATTAATTTGAATTTTATCCTAATTTGATATCCTAATTTTATCAAATAATTTAATCTGAATTGTTAGCCAATTGGTTTGATCCAAGGAAAAGTTGGAGAAGGGAAGGGAGCATGTAAAGAAAACACTCCTGACCACACCCAGACGGTGGCGGGGATAGGGTACGGTTATAGTGTGGTACCCACTCCTCCAGGTAATACCTGAGGCCAGGGTTCAGCTAAAGCAGATCAAGCCTCCCCATCCCCTCCAGGTTGCCCCTCCTCCACCATAGCCACTGAGTAGGTAAGTGAGAACCCTGTGGATCCAGGGCTCTACCCTTACTTGACCCTGGAATGTAAGCTACGGGAGGGCCATGCCTGACTTGTGCACACAAGGCCGTCCCTTTGCTCCACATGGAGAGGTGCCTGGCACACTGTAGACATTTGGTAAATGTTTGCTGAATGAATGACCGAATGAATGGCTGCATGCAGCGAAGAATCCTGTAAGCGTCCTGGAGCTGAGGGATCTGCAGGGAACAGCTTTCACGGAGGTTCTTCCAGGACAGTGGTTTTGGCCCTGGAATGGAGTGGGATCATCAAAGTGGCCCCTAAAGTGCCAGGCAGTCCTGAGCCCCGCCCCCAGGGAGCAGGGCGGCCCCCTCCTGCCATCACGTGCTGGCGGCTGGCCAATCACCGGGGCGGGGCGGGGCGGGGCTGGGCTGACCTAGAGATGAGAGCGAGGCGGCCGGGCAGAAGTTCCAGACGATCGCCTCGGTGGCCTCATGTCGCGCAACGAAGAGGGCCCTGAGCAGCGCCAGCAGGCGTCAGAGGCGGACGCCACGGCTACAGCCTTCCGGGCGAGCGGTAACTGCAGGGCGGCCGGGACTCGCTGTGACGCGGAGCCGAGCCCTTCCCTTCCTTAGGAAGTTGTGGTCCCTACCCAGAAGTCGGCGCGCCCACCCGGCCGGCCCGCGGCGAAGGGACACGCCCGTGGTGGGGCTGCCGGCTAATTGGCGCTGGGAACTCCCAGGTCCGGGTCTTTAGCTCCTGAGCTGGACCAGGCCGAGAGGGGGCCTCCGAGCTTGGGCCTGCTGCGGGCTGAGACCCCGGGGGGAGGGAGCAGAGAACTTTGCTGACTGACCTTGACTCTGCCCCCAGAGCATCAGCATATCCGCTACAACCCGCTACAAGATGAGTGGGTACTGGTGTCAGCTCACCGCATGAAGCGGCCCTGGCAGGGGCAGGTAGAGCCCTCGCTTCTGAAGACAGTGCCCCGCCATGACCCCCACAACCCTCTGTGTCCCGGGGCCACACGGGCCAATGGAGAGGTAAGCCTTTAGAGCTCACATCTGCAGGCTGGGCCAGGGGGAGTACTGCGCCTTAGAGTTGCCCCTCACCCATGGGGTAGGGGACCTCCTTCTGGGTCATATCCCACGAAGTCTTTCTGACTCCAGAATGGGCCCCTTGTAGTCTGTCCAGCCCTTGAAGCCCAACAGACGACTGGTGGTAGGGGGCAGCCAATGCTTCTAGCCCATCCTTGTCAGTAGGTGAATCCTCACTATGATGGCACCTTCCTGTTTGACAACGACTTCCCAGCTTTGCAGCCTGATGCCCCCAATCCAGGTAAGCTGGCTCTAGCCGCTGTTGGGGGGAAGAGAGGCTGGCCTTCAGGGGGACTTCTGTTGCAGAGAGTGATAGCCCTTTATCCTAGGACCCAGTGATCACCCCCTTTTCCAAGCCGAGGCTGCTCGAGGAGTTTGGTAACTATGGCTTTCTTCTCTCAGACCTTGAACCCAGGCCTGGACTGAGCACTGGAGTGGCGCCCTGCCCCCAGCACAGCCAAGCCTTATACCTATGTCATCCCTCCCTCCCTCCCTCTCCACCTAGTAAGGTCATGTGCTTCCACCCTTGGTCGGATGTGACGCTGCCACTCATGTCAGTCCCTGAGATCCGTGCTGTCGTCGATGCGTGGGCCTCAGTCATAGAGGAGCTGGGTGCCCAGTATCCTTGGGTGCAGGTCTGTGAGGTCGCCCCCTCCTCTGGATGGGCAGGGAGAGGATGTTGCAGCTTTGGTTCTGGGAAGTGACATGCCTGTTTCCTTAGGGTGTGGTCAGGAGGGGTTGACTGATGTCTTTTTGGCTACTAAAATTCCTTACCCCTACCTGATAGATCTTTGAAAACAAAGGAGCCATGATGGGCTGTTCCAATCCTCACCCCCACTGCCAGGTAAGTGTGTCAGGGGCTCCTTTGGATTTCTGGGCTGAGTCTGAGCCAGCCCTGTGGGGAGGGGAACTGGAGTAAGGGATGGACAGAGGAAGTATGCTAGTGATGGGGCTTGGGGATGAAGAATCTGCCTGCTCTTCTCTGCTTTTGCCCCTTGACAGGTGTGGGCCAGCAGTTTCCTGCCAGATGTTGCCCAGCGTGAGGAACGATCTCAGCAGGCCTATCAGAGTCAGCATGGAGAGCCCCTGCTAATGGAGTATGGCCGCCAGGAACTACTCAGGAAGGTGGGAGAAAGCCAGGCCCTGTGTCCCCAAGGAGCCCCTAACCTCACCCCAAAAAGAGAGAGGTGTGTGAAGGAGATGGGTAGAAGGGAAGTGGCAGAGAGACTTGCTGGGAGGCCATAGCAATAATCTAAAGGAAAGATGATGGTGGTTGAGACTAGGCCAGTAGTGGTGGAGGTGGTGAGAAGATATCAGATTCTGGGTACATTTTTTTCTTCTGCTTCCCCTGCCTATTTGCTGACCCCTCACACTTGCCTTGATGACCTCACGTCCATTTGGTCTGCCCAGGAACGTCTGGTCCTAACCAGTGAGCACTGGCTAGTGCTGGTCCCCTTCTGGGCAGTGTGGCCCTTCCAGACACTGCTGCTGCCCCGTCGGCATGTGCGGCGGCTGCCTGAGCTGACCTCTGCTGAGCGTGATGGTGAGTCTGCCAACTGGAGCCCTGGGGCCAGGCTCTGGATGGGGATGGCTCTGGTGGGGCCAACATCTGGGCCCCAGGCTGAGAGTCAGGCTCTGATTCCAGATCTAGCCTCCATCATGAAGAAGCTCTTGACCAAGTATGACAACCTGTTTGAGACATCCTTTCCCTACTCAATGGGCTGGCACGGTGAGACTTTTGAGCACCCATATCTAGCTAGCCCCAACACCATTTCTGGGCTCCTGGGGCCCAGCCCAGTGGACAGCAACTCCCAGCAGGCTTTGAAACACTGGCTGGGGGAAGTGTCCAGAGCAGGGATGCTGGGGTGGAGGGTGGAGCAGCAAACTTGGTGAAACTATGTCTCCCATGTGCTTTCCAATGCCTGGTCTCCTCTCTGGCAGAGAATGCTGGGAGATGTAGTGTTCAGGTACCTAGCGTGGTTTAGGGGTAGGAGCTAGGCTGACGAACTAAGGAAGGGGCCTCCCTGGCCATGTCTGCCTTTCTCCTGGCAGGGGCTCCCACGGGATCAGAGGCTGGAGCCAACTGGGACCACTGGCAGCTGCATGCTCATTACTACCCTCCGCTTTTGCGCTCTGCCACCGTCCGGAAATTCATGGTTGGCTACGAAATGCTTGCCCAGGCTCAGAGGGATCTCACCCCCGAGCAGGTCAGGACTCAGAGCATCCTGGGTCCTCTTTTCTCTCCCATTTCTTCAAGGGATCCCAACAGTCATGACCCTGAGAACCCCTAGAGCCTGGGCATTCCTAGGGACTTGGGAGCTGCTCAACTCCTTCATCCTCTGATTATTCCAGCAATCTTTATCATAGCATCCCGCTCCCACAAACGTTTCCCAGCGTCTCCTAGGCACTCAGAACTCCATACCACCATTCTGAGCAGCCCTTAACCTCCTTGATTGCCCCCTGTCCTCCTTCCAGGCTGCGGAGAGACTAAGGGCACTTCCTGAGGTTCATTACAGTCTGGGGCAGAAGGACAGGGAGACAGCAGCCATCGCCTGACCACGCTGACCACAGGGCCTTCTGCCTGAGGGAACCAGGGCCTAGGGTTTGGGCAGATGTGGAATCAATAAAACTATGCTTCTGCAACTTTAATCACATATTCTAATGCCAGAAGAGTGTGAACTCTAACCCTTGGGGGTCTGGGGTTAAAGGCTGAAGGCACAGCTCCAGCCACAGCTTTTCTTTGTTTACAGATCTACAAAGACTTAAGGATACAAAAATTCCACCCCAAATCTCTGAATGAAATTAATACTCATTGTTAAGTCTGGCCTATAGATTCTCTTACTCCTGGAATAACAAAGCATCCTAGTTTAAGAAACTGTTAAAATCCTGTGTTCTTGTCTGTGGCTGAGGCTTTGGGAAGGCCCTAGCCCGCTTCACCAGTACCCCTAGGGTGTCAGCTCACCAAACCTGGGCCCGGGGTTTTGGTGGGGAGCAGGCAAGCAGGATCCTGGTCCCAGTGGTCAGTGGCCAGACCCTGGGCTGCTGGCCAGAATCCTGGCTTTGTGAGTGGCTGCAGCTTGGCTCTGCTCCAGCCCACAGGGGCTGACTGGGCGGATAGGGAACGTGTACGTGGCTTTGTGTCCTTGGCTTCTCCAGACTCCCACGTGTGCCATGTATGTGCAGGCTCTGCACACCTCTGTTGCCCTGTGCCCCAGTCATTGCACAGGGGAGTAAAACAGCTCTGGAAAGGAAAGGGCTGCCAGAGTTAGGAGCCCCAGGCCCTGGAAGGAGTGGATGGTTCTTGGAGTGACCCTGGGTCTACCCCCTCCCCTCTGGACCTGTTTCCCTGGCAAGACTGTAGAACCAGCCACGTGGGAAAACAGGCCATGCAACCTAGGAGACTTGATGCCACCTAGTGTCCTCCAGACTTTTAGGTGAGCACAGGGCTTGTGAGCAGTGCAAGGATGGCCAGAACACTTTTTGTCTCCATTCTTCTCTCAAGGAAACTAAGTCTCTGGAAGGGGAAATCACGCCAAGGCTGGACAGTGATGACCTGGCCCAGAGAACCTTGGCTGCCTGCCTTCCAGTCCAGGCTCTTTCTTCCTTGAGACCCTGGAGGGGAAAGTCTGGGACTTGCACTGTTGCTCTGGTCTGGGAGGAGCTCAGACAGACATGGTACACATCTCCCTTGAGTCCTCAGTGACTGGGGAGTGGATGAGAATCCTGGATGGGTTGCTGATTTTTTAAGGTACATGCACACACACCCCTGACCCTACACCTTTGACTTGGCTCCATTTTGGAATCCTCTGGGGAGTTTTAAACAATACTACTGATGCCTAGCTCCAGCCTCCAGAGATTTTAATTTAATTGGTTTGGAGTGTGCCTTGGCGGTTTTAAAACCACAATGTCCAGCAAAGCCTGAAAACCACTGCCCTTCACCAGGCCTCCTTCCTTATCTGGAGTCAGGGGCACCTTCAGCTTCTCAGTCACCTGCCCAGTGGCTCCTGAGCCACTGACCCTGAGGCTTTGTTTGCAGCCAGCTGGGGGTGGGGGGGTGGGGGGAGGGGGGCTTGGAAGCTTCCTGTCCTGCTGTCCCTGGAGGACAGGCCTTCAGGCAAGGACCCAAGAATTCAGCTCCAGACCCTTGTCCCCCAGCAGCAACCTCTTCAGTCCCGGACGGGACAGGAAGTGTCCGGCAGAGGTGGGGGTGGAGGTGATTGGCAGTTGGAGGCTCCAATGGGCCGAGACCCCCCCTATTTCACCCCTCTCCTTCCATTGGCGCCTGGGCGGAGCCGCCCCCACTGCGGGCCCCGGGCGGGAGGGAGGAGAGGCCGGGGCAGAGGGCGAGGGCGGAGGGCGCTGGCGGCGGCGGCCGCGGAAGGTGAGGCCTGGCGGGCGGCGGGGTAGGGAGGAAGCCTCGCCCGGAGGGCGGGGCGGG
Source organism: Equus przewalskii (assembly GCF_037783145.1). Classification (NCBI taxonomy): domain Eukaryota; kingdom Metazoa; phylum Chordata; class Mammalia; order Perissodactyla; family Equidae; genus Equus; species Equus przewalskii. The sequence goes on from NC_091852.1 coordinate 48,904,075, forward strand.
GTGGCGCACAGATCAGAAGGGCCCCGAGTGACTGACCGACTGTCAGCGTGTGTGACTGTGAGGCTGTGTGTGACGATGCCAGTGTGTGAGACTCTGTAACTGGGTGTCATTTGGTGCAAACGTCTGCCAATGTGACTGCGTGTGTGAGTGTGTATGTGGCTGAGTATGCATGTGGCTGTGCAAGTGTGGGATTATGTGTCTGTGTGTCAGCGTGCAGTTTGGGAGGAGACACCGGGTGGTGTATTTGTGTGTCTGAGAGGGCCTGTGACCACATCAGGGCATATGTTTGGGGAAGGTCTCTGTGGGGTGTAGACTCTCTGTGCCAGGGTGAGAGTAGGTGGCTGGGTTTGTGTGTGCCCATGTGTGACTTCAGCAGTAGTGCAGCCAGTGAGACTTGCACTGGGTCCTGACTGTTAGACTGTGTGGCAGTAGAGTTCCTACCTTGGGGACCCACTTCCATAGCCAGTGGGACTGGCCTTTCTACCTAATGTCCATCAGGGACAGACCCATCCCAGCACAGTGGGCTCCCCTCCTCCTTTCTGTGCTGCAGAACCTCTGCCGCTGCTCTACTGGCTCCCTGTGTGCCGTTTCCCAGGGGGACTCAGTTTCCTTAGATCTCTTTTTCTCTCCTTCTGTCTTCCTAGAGCTGTCATCTCTGTGTCTCTTCACAGTTTGGTCTCCTCAGGTGCCTCTGTGTATCTACTTTTCGGATCTGCCTCTCTCGTTCTCTGCTTCTCTCTGTCTCTGCTCCTCAGCCTGACTCCCTGATCACCTTTGTCTCTGGCTACCTGGGGGCTCGTAATGCTGATGAGATGCAGGATCTGCCATGCTAAGAGCTTGTGGACGAGGGGGCTTAAACCGTGATGAGGAGTTGCTTTCAGGGGGTGCTGTGACCCCATCCCAGGGGCAGCATGCTAAGTGCGTGCGTGTGACTGTGTGAGTGATGGCTGTGTGTAAATTTAAGTGTGAGTTTGAGTGAGGATGTTTGCGTGTGTTGGCGTGACTGAGTGGTTGTATCTGAGAGTGTGTGTCTGAGGGTAAGTGTGGGTCTTGTGTATCTGGCACCAAGGGACCAAAGGCATTTCCTGGTGCTGGGGCCCAAGGAGTGGAGGGGGAGGCGAGAAACTGCTGGAACGTCCAGGGGAGGGGGAGCTGGACTCTTTGGCTTTTCTTTATATCCCCCAACCTGGGGCCTCTCTTCCCCTCAAAACACAGCCAGCTGTGCCCTGAGGAAATATTTGCTTGGGAGTGAAAAGAGTGGGAGCTGAGTATGTGTCTGATTTTTCATTTGATTGTGTCCACGTGTGTTCAAGGGAGTGTCTTTGTTGACTGAGCCTAGTGAGTCCACGAGCAAATGTGGCTGTCTGAAAACACAGGGACTCTCTTATGATGGGGACAGAAGCAGCCCTCCTTTCCCTCTTGCTGGCCCTGGCTGCGCCTGTGGCTTCCTTTCCAGACTCGGGGGGGAGGCCTCTTCCCTTCCCAGGGCCTCTGGTGGGAGGGGGTGGGAGGGGAGGAGGGAGGAGAAGGATGAGAGAGAAGGAGGGGGGAGGGGGCCTGGCTAGGGGCGGCTGAGCTCCAGGGCACAGAGGGGCGGGGGCAGGGAAGGCTAAGGAGGGGATGATTCTGGGGTCTCAGAACTGAGTGGAGCTGAGACGGGTGCTGTAGCTGGTGGGAGGAAGTCCTGGAGGCTATGGACACTCAGCCGCTGGGATCACCGAGGTAGGGTGGGGCTGAGCAGGGTAAATGTGGCTGGGGGGTCAGGGGTGAGCCACTAGACACACTCAGACAGACACACAGACACGTGGAGGTCCTTTCTCTGCTCTACTTGGGAGGGGGTCTGTACTCTTCCTCTTTTGGAGCCCTCGCCACTTGACCCATCTGCCCCTTCTCCTGTCATGGCCACTTCCCCTACCCTTCCTCCTGCTTTCCCCCATCTAGTATCCCTCTCTCCTAGCACCCCCAACCTCCGTACAGACATGGTTGGTTACCTCCTTGGCCTTTCTGAGTTCCTGCTGCCTCAGCCCCGCCCTTGCCTCACTGAGTCCTGATCTCTGAGCATCTCTTGGTCCTGTGACCCCCACCCCAGGCCCTTGTCCCTGCAGGCTCCTAGCTCCTCTCAGCCTTCTCTTCCATCCCCGCCACCCTGTCTCCATCTGCTGGCTCCTCGCCCGCCCCCAGCCTCTGGCAGCAGCCAGGGCATCTGGATCTGCTTAACTCCGCAGCCTCAGCCTGCACCCTAGCCCCATCCAGCCTCGCAGGCTCGAGACCAACAAGATTCCAGAGTCAGGCCCAGATGAGTGGCCCAAGGAGCCAGAGCAAGGAGCCAGGCCCAGGCGAGAAGAGGCTTGGCAGCCAGAGCAGGGCTAGGCCTCATGGCAGAGGGACAGGGTGGGCTCAGACCCACTGTTACAGGCCCCCGCCCCAGGATGACGAGGGCTGCCTCAGGTCAGTCAGTGGCAATGAGTAGCCCTAGGCCAGGTGGGGGTGGACACCGGAATTCCCTACAGCTGGACTGGAGAGGAGTTAATGGGAGTGACCGAGCTGGTGCCAGCACTTGGTGCCAGGGGTGGGCGTCAAGGGTGGTGCGGGGAGCAGTGCTGGCACAGTCTGTCGCCTCCGGGTTTTGTTCTGGGCCCTAAGCCCAGGACTGAGACGGAGGGCGTGAGGGGGTGTGCGCGTGCGCATGCGCAGCGCTGGTGTCTGATGGAAAGGGGACCTTAGGTCAGATCCCCCAATGATTTCCTATATCCCTACCCAACTCAGTACTTCCATTCACCTCCTGGAAAGCCCCAGTCTGGAAGAGGAGGAGGCAGCCTTTAGCCCCCCACCTCGGGGATGGGGGACTGCTGACCCTGCCTCTCTCCCCACAGATGAGCAGCAGCTACTCGGGGCTGAGCAGGGTCCTGGTGGCCGTGGCTACAGCCCTGGTGTCTGCGTCCTCCCCCTGCCCCCAGGCCTGGGGCCCCCCAGGTGAGAAGAAGCCTGCTTCATGACCCCAGCTCTGACTTGTGACCTGCCACCCTTACTGTGGCCTCTTCCCATGCCTAACCTGTGACCCCCCCCAACCCCTGATATCAACCTGGCAACATCCCCTCTCTACCCTGTCCTCTGACCTCTGTCCCTAGATTATAATGTGATGCTTAGACCCAGTGACCCCATCCAGGGCTTAAAAGCCCGCCCCTTACCCTGTCACTCTCACACAGTGGGGGGTGGGAGAGAGGGAAAGGAAGAGCCTCTTCTCAGAAGTGCCCTCCACAGGAGTCCAGTATGGGCAGCCTGGCAGGTCCATGACGCTGTGTTGCCCTGGAGTGACAGCTGGGTAAGTGCCCCACCTGCCTGTTGGGCCACACTCGTGACCCTTTCTTGACCCTGCCCAGTTCTCATGTCCCTCACACCCCCACCCCCCGCCCCTGGTCAGTAATCCTAGCCTCTCTATCTGTCCGTCTAACCCTCACACCATCCTTACTCAGTAGAAAGTTTCAAACAACCTGCACTAAACACTTGCTAAGTGTCTGGTCTATTCCAGGCCCTGGGACACAGCTGTGCACAAGCCAGGCAAGATGCTTGCCCTCACGCAGCTTACCTCCTGGTGGGGCAAATAAGAATCTTGCCAGGTAGTAACACCTGCAGGGCAGAAAATCAAAAGAGAGTGATGTGGAAGAAGATACCTGAGTGGCAACTTTTTTTTTTTTTTTTTTTTTGTGAGGAAGATTGGCCCTGAGCTAACATCTGTTGCCAGTCTTCCTCTTTCTGCTTGAGGAAGATTGTCCCTAAGCTAACATCTGTGCCAATCTTCCTCTATTTTATGTGGGATGCTGCCACAGTGTGGCTTGATGAGTGGTGCTAGGTCCACGCCCGGGATCCGAACCTGCGAATCCCGGCCGCCGAAGCAGAGCGTGTGAACTTAACCACTACTCCACCAGGCCAGCCCCTTGAGTGGTTACTTTTTATTGTAATCAGGGAAGGCCTCTCTGAGGAGGTGACATTGCAGCTGCTTTCTGAAAGTCAGGAAGGAGGCAGCCATGCACAGGTTGGGGTCTAAGCATTGCTGACAGAGGGAACAGCTGTTGCAAATGCCCTGAGGGGGGATGAGCTCAGCACTCTTGAACAGAAAGACCACCAATGTGACTGGGGTGCAGCAGGTGAGGTGGGGAGGGAGGAGCTAAAGAAGGAAAGGAAGCAAGGACTAGATCACCAGGGGCTTTGCAAGCCGCAAAGGAGTTTGGGTTTTATTGCAAGCACAGTGAGATGCCAATGGAGAGCTGGGGCATCGTCTGACTTATACTTTGAATCTTCCCTCTTTCTGGGGCTGGCCTGGTGGTGCAGCAGTTAAGTGCACACGTTCTGCTTTGGCGGCCTGGGGTTTGCCGGGTCGGATCCCGGGTGCGGACATGGTACCTCTTGGCAAGCCATGCTGTGGTAGGCATCCCACGTATAAAGTAGAGGAAGATGGGCATGGATGTGAGCTCAGGGCCAGTCTTCTTCAGCAAAAAGAGAAGGATTGGCAGCAGTTAGCTCAGGGCTAATCTTCCTTAAAAAAGAAATTAAAAAAAAATAAGTAATGAATCTTCCCTCTCTCTCATCACCTCATCTCACCCCCAGGGCCCCGGTGTCCTGGTTTCGGGACGGGGAGACAAGGCTGCTCCAGGGACCTGGCTCTGGGCTAGGGCATGAACTGGTCTTGGCACGGGCAGACAGCGCTGATGAGGGCACCTACATCTGCCAGACCCTGGATGGTGCACTTGGGGGCATGGTGACCCTGCAGCTGGGCTGTGAGTTGGAGAGGGAGCGTCGGGTGGCAGCGATGAGATATGGGACTCCTGAGTGAGCCCTCAGGATGGAGATGGGGAGGACCTGGGACTTCTCAGTCTCCAGCTGCACCCTCTGCCTCCAGACCCCCCAGCCCGCCCGGTTGTCTCCTGCCGAGCAGCTGACTATGAGAACTTCTCCTGCACTTGGAGTCCCAGCCAGGTCAGCGGTTTACCTACCCGCTACCTCACTTCCTACAGGTGCGTATGCGATGGGGTGTGGATGCCTGTACAGCTGGGTGTGCCGGCACAGTGTGGGTATTTGAGGCATGGAGGGAGGTCCTGAGGGAGGCTTAGAGAGAGGGAGGACCCTCTTTTCCTTCCTGACCTCAGATGGCGCCCTCCCTGCCAGGAAGAAGACAGTGCCAGGAGCTGATGGCCAGAGGTAGGACATGAGGGAAAAGCTGTGGGCTCTAGCTGGATCCCACGATGAGCATTTCCAAAGCCCAAGACCACATCCTCCCTCCTAGGATGAGTCCATCCACAGGGCCCTGGCCGTGCCCACAGGACCCCCCAGGGGCAGCCCGCTGTGTAGTCCATGGGGCAGAGTTCTGGAGCCAGTACCGGATCAATGTGACTGAGGTGAACCCCCTGGGGGCCAGCACACGTCTGCTGGATGTGAGCTTGCAGAACATCTGTGAGTACCCACCCCTGCAGCACCCCCAGGTCGTCACCACAGAGACCCCAAACGGATTTCAGAGTACAGATATCCCAACACAGAACCTCCCCCACCAGAATTCCCAAACATTCCCTCCCAACATGGACCCCATTGCAGCACACAGATGGGCCCCTGTGAGGACTAAGAAGCCAAAGAGATCAGAGCCCAGGGGCCACTGCCTCTACCCCTCCCCACAAGTCCTTCTTGACTGCCTAGCCCTGGGGCTGCCTCTCTGCTTTTAGGGCCCATGCTGAAGGCAGCCTTATCTCCTGTTCTTCCTACCCCGTGGAAGCCCTTGCTGGCCCCTCCTTGCTCTTGATCTGTGTGTGGGGAGGGGGAGGGCACTAACGCTCTGGCTGGAATTTGGGCCAACTCATCATCTTCCTTGGCTGGAAAGCAGAATCGCTTTTTAATTCACTCAACGAACATTTCAAAAAGCCGTCTTAGATCTCAGCTCATTTTATAATAGGGATGACAGACAGGTTGTGAGCCTAATGGATGATCAAGCTTAAGATTTCCCCAACCCCTTGGAAGTGTCTCCCTCGGGTACCTTTAGGTGCACACACACCTTCCCCTGGGACGTGCTGGGGAAGGGATGGGTACCTGCCGCCTGCCCTGACTTTGTGTCTCTACTGCCCTCAGTGCGCCCTGACCCACCCCAGGGGCTGCGGGTAGAGTCTGTACCTGGCTACCCTCGCCGCCTGCATGCTAGCTGGACGTACCCTGCCTCCTGGCCCCGCCAGCCCCACTTCCTGCTCAAGTTCCGGCTGCAGTACCGTCCAGCACAGCATCCAGCCTGGTCCACGGTGAGGCCTGGGATGTGTTGCAGTCTGGGGCTGTGGGTCGTGTCTCTGGTTTCATGTTCCCGGGTACACTGAAGCCGGGTCCTCTCTCCCTACGGAGTGCTCTGCATGGGCCAGGCTTTGTGCTCAGTACTGGGGTTGCAGCGGGGACCACAGACCCAGTCTCTGCCCTGCGGGGCTGTAACTCTGATGTAGGCCCATCTGTGGGAAGACAGCAGTGACTTTTTAAAAATAGCTTTTCTAGGAAAAGGAGTGCCTTTCACCCAGAGGCAAATCCTCATACAAACACTCCTATCCCCAGATGAGAGTTGTGGTGAATTCCTATCTGGAGATGTCAAAGATTGGCTGGCATCAGGTTGGGGAGTGGCTGCCTCAGATAATAACTAGTATTTGTTGGTCGCTGTCTGCCTGCCAGGCACCATGCTACACATTTTACATGTGTTATCTCGTTTAGGTGTATTCACTTCTATTTTACAAATGAAGAAACTGAGGCACAGAGAGGCCCAAGGTCACCCAGTAAGCGGTACAGCAAAGATTTGAATCCAGGCAGTCTGAGGGCACAGCCTGTCTGCATCACCACTGTGCACTTTTGTCTTCCACACCTTAGGTGTAGGCCTGACACCATGGGCCACCCCACGTGAAGTCCAGATGGCTGCCGCAGGCTGACGGCCAGGCCTGGGAAGAAGGGGTGCTCTTTGCAGATGGGGGCTGGGGGGCAGGTAGGCGTGGTGCTTACAAGCTGGATAACGGGCCTATGAATCACCCTCCCTCCCAGGTGGAGCCGGCGGGACTGGAGGAGGTGATCACGGACGCTGTGGCCGGCCTGCCCCACGCCGTCCGGGTCAGCGCTCGAGACTTCCTGGACGCTGGCACCTGGAGCGCCTGGAGCCCGGAAGCCTGGGGCACTCCGAGCACTGGTGAGAGACCGAACGGAAAGGGAGGGGCCACCCAGTAGCATCTCTGGGCGGCCTGGGTGGTGCTAGCGGCCAGGGCAGGCCCGCCCAGGTGGGGTTGAGGTCCAGCTTCTCCCTGGGTTGCCTGCCTCCTCACCTCCCTTCGATTAAGCCCTGGCCCTCAGCTTCCAGCCTGGCGACGCCCCGTCAGGCTCCGCTTCTGAGCCGCCCCTGGGTCCTGGCCGCCCCTGGGTCCTGGCGGCCCCGGGTCTTGCCTGCCAGGCCTGGCCTTGGCCTCCACCCGGCATGGATAGTTCTCAGGTCTCGCCTGCTTACAGGGCCCCTCCCGAAGGAGATGCCAGCGGGGAGCCAGCCCCACACGCAGCCGGAGGAGCAGCCTCAGGTGGCCAGCCCCGCTCCCCCGAGGCCCTCCCTCCTGCCAGACCCTCGGCCACTTGGTGAGCTTGGGCAGAATGGCACAGGTTGTAGACGATGGAAAGCCCCAGAGAGAAAGGGTGCTGAGTTTAGTCAGGCGGGCTTGCTCTCACAGTGGCATGTGACGCTCCCCCCAGACCACAGAGACCCCCTGGAACAGATGGCGGTGCTGGCATCTTTGGGAATCTTCTCTTTCCTGGGACTGGCAGCTGGGGCCTTGGCACTGGGGCTCTGGTAAGTAACTGCCAATGGCCCTTCAGCCTCTGATCCCACGTAGATGCTCTGATACCCATAGACCATGTGCATCCCCACCCCTCATGACTGCCCACTGACTGACTTCCCACTGAACCTGTCTGATTCTGGAGCTCCTCCCCTGCCCCCAACTTTATGATTCTGACTACCCTCCTGACCCTTTACTAATGAACCCTTTTGGAGGATACTGAGAAGCTCCCCACTGTCAGGGAGACAGCTGCCTTTTTATGCCCCAGGCTGCGGCTGAGACCAGGTGGGAAGGATGGACCCCAAAAGCCTGGGTTCTTGGCCCCAATGATTCCAGTGGATAAGCTTCCAGGTGAGTAGGACCTCCAGGAATTTTGGACTCCGTGATGTGTGCCCTCATTTTGAGAGGGTCTGGATTAAGAGCCAGATGTCCTGGTCATTGTAAGGGAGTTGAGAATCAGAATTGGGTCCTATGATGTCTGGGCTCAGGGTTGGGCCTTTCCTTCTTGAGTCCCTGGGCTTGGAGCTGGGTCTTTCCCTCTCTCGCAGAGTACTGGGGCTCCTAGATGGACTCCCTCCTCATTTTCAGGGTGTTAGGCTAAGAGTTGGATATCCATCCTTATCCATCTGTCTTGGGTCAGAGCTAGGTCCCCTCTCTTATTCTTGATGTACCTGGGCCCAGGGCTAGGTTCTCTCTCTCATCTTCAGGGTGTTGGGGCTCACTCAGAGCTGGGCTTCCCTGTTGATTCTTGGAGTGAGTCCATTCTTGGGCTCAGATCTGGGTCCCCTCCCTCATTCTCAGGGTGTCTGGGCCAAGATCTAGTCCTACTATCTCCCTTGATTTGCCTCCTGCTTCTTCTAGGAGCCCCAAACCTATAGAGGATCCAGGAGGGCTTCAGCTGATTCCACCTGTAACTGTCTTGCTGGTGTGGATGGACGGACAGATAGAACCCAGGCAGGACAGTAGATCCCCATGGAGTGGGGGTCTCAGCTGGAACTTCTGTTTGGAGCCCATTTCTATGAGACTCTGTTCTAAACTTGCCGTCTGAAAGGTGCCTGGACCTCTGATTCATCCCAGAGCTGGAGGTCCACCTGAGGAATGTGTGTAGATGTGTATGTCTATGTCCATGTGTGCCCCTGAGTATGTGAGGCAGGGAACATGTGTTCTCTGAATGTATGTATGTAGGTGCCTGAGGAGTATGTGTGGGTCCTTGCCTCTTGGCCTTGCCCCCGGCAGGGGTTCTGAAGGTGTGAATAAAGAGAATGAGGAGGTTCTTCTGTTGACTGCCATGTCTTCCAGATTCGGGGCTCACAGGAGAGTGCATAGAACTTGGAGACCACATTCAGAGATGACTATCCAATGCTGCTTTATTATTTTGGCTATTGGGGGCCCTGGCCCATTTTCCCTGTCAGCCCCAAATTCAGGTTGGGCAGAATCCCTTGGAGCCTCCTCCTTTGGCGCTCAAACCACTGGGCCAGGCTGCGGTTCTGAGGGTGGATGCAGACACTGCGTTGAGACAGGTGAAGCCTGGGAAAGGAAGGGTCCAAAGTCATGGTCATAGCTTGGAGACGAGGTTAGGGTCCAGGGGTTAGGGGAAAAGGCCAAATGAAAACCTGTGCCGACATCAGAATTAGCAGTTGGGGCTGGGGTTGGGATCAGCATCAGGGGTTGGGACTGGATTCAGAGTCAGGGGACAGTATTAGGGGCAGGGTCAAAGCTTACACGATAGCCTGGAGGTGACAGTCCCCATCAGCCTCCTGTACTTCCACCCGGATGACCTTCCTCAGTAGCTTGCTCGAGAGTGGCTGTCGGTAAAGCTGAGTACAGCAGCTAGTGCTGGGTGGCAGCAGAATTGCTAGGAGGCAACGGGGCCATGTGTTCAGAGGGCTCCTGTCCATCAGACAGCTGGAGGCTGGACTCTAGGCCCTTTTCCCTCCATCCCACTCACCCAGACCCCTGGCCTTGTAAACCCCCAAACACTCACCTGCTGTAGGGTCTGTGCTCAGGAGCAACAGTAACAGCAGGAGGCTGCTGGTAGGTGAGGGCCCCTTCATGCTGCTCAGCCTGGATCCTTCTCTCTGCTCTTTCCCTACCTTTTATCTAGATGCCTTTCACCTGGGGCACCAGGTGAGTCAGAGGCAGGTGGAAATGTATTACTCATCCTGTGACACTCCTGGGCCCTAATTGCCACAGACCACTTCTTCTTCTAGGAATGCTGTTCCCCCTGGGTTCTTAAGCCCTGGGCAGAGAAGCTGGGGAGAGGGATAGTGCAGAATATGGGGACTGAGAGTACAGTGAGTAAGGGCAGCCAAGGATCCCCAGTGGCATCCAGTGATGGCCATTGACACTCACATACCCGTAGCTACTCAATCACGGTAGCACCTCAATCCCTTGGTCAGCCTTGCATGGTCAGACAACTAGAGGCGGAATCACACAGCCCTGCCTTATACTCAGCGTCCCACAACCACACAGTTGTGTTTCCACAATCATCCAATCACACAAGCATACTAGCACACACAAATTCTGATGGGGAAGTTGTGGGTGGGGTGGGAGCAGAGGGCAGGCCAGTGCCGACTTGCCTTCATTTCCCCGTCCCCACTTCCTGCCCTAGCCTGCCTGTCTTATCAGGAGAAACTGATGGGAACTGGTCCCCGAAGCAGGCCCTTCTGGCTGAGGAGGAGTCTTGGCTAGGGTCAGTCACATTCAGGGAAGCTGAGAGGAAGCCCTTGTCGTGGTATTGCAGGTGCCTTGGGGCTGAGGTGGGGGCTGTTTTCCCCAGGCAGATGAGACAAGGAGGAAGGATGGGGTAGATAGGGAGGGCAGATGAGGGAAGAAAAAGGTTCTTTAGTGCCAGGTTGCTGCTGCCAAACAAGTAAAAGACCTAAGAAATCTTACTTTCCTGTTTTTCTTATTTTTTTAAAGATTTTATTTTTCCTTTTTCTTCCCATAGCCCCCCAAGTACACAGTTGTGTATATTTAGTTGTGGGTCCTTCCAGTTGTGGCATGTGGGACGCCGCCTCAGCATGGCTTGATGAGCGATGGCATGTCTGTGCTCAGGATCCGAACCGGTGAAACCCTGGGCCGCCTAAGCGGAGTGTGCGAACTTAACCACTCGGCCCCTGGGGCTGGCCCCTTACTTTCCTGTTTTTGCCTAGTCCTGTCCCAGACATGCCAGCCTCTTGCCAGCAAGGGCCTGGGGTTTCCAGACTCAGTCTCTGGCTTATTGAGATATCAGGCTCAAGAGCTCAATTACCTCTCTTTTGTTTTATTCAAATTCCAGCCTCTCTCCACTGTGGGCCTAGAGAAACATCCCCCCTCCCCACCCAGGTCTAGTAATACCTCATCAACAACCACTACACCCTCTGCACCCCATCCTCTTACTAAAGCCGCAACCTCCCATCTCCTTTCTGTCCCTTCTCTGCTAATCCCATACCCAGCCCTCACTCCCCAGTTCCTCTCACCCCCCCAGTGTAAAACTCCTCCTCTTCCTCCTCCTCCTGTCCTTTCTAGGAAGCTGGGAACTGCCTAGGGTAAGGGCAAGCTGCTAAGTTTAGTGCCCCTGGCACCTTGAAGAATTTCCCACTCCTGGTCTGGGGATTTCAACCCTCAAGTCCTGCTCTGTATTTGAAACATAAACGGAGTCATAACCCAGGAATCCAGCTCTTATCTGGTTGTGGCAGGGGTGCCTTCTGCAGCCTTCTGCTCTGTGGCCAGCTACGCTCTATGGGGCAGGCCTTCTCTTGGAATAGGGACGCGCACCTTCCCTAGGCATCTCTTTCTGCTGCAGGGCTGCTGTAGCAATTCAGAGACAACCATCAGCTCCAAGAGTAGGGACTAGTCCCCCTCTCTGGCTGAACAACTCAAGCTTCTCCCTCCTGTCCAGGATGAGGCTTGAAGGCTTTTCCCCAGAGTTTGTGTTGTGGGTACTCAGGAGGAATTCTGAGTGTCTTGGTGAGGTGCAGGCCCAGGGCTGTACAGGGTACTCCACTATTGATGGGGTTCTTCATGTGGACATTGTGAGGCAATGGCTCAAGAGCCCAGGTCTGTTCTTGAAGGTGGCCACAATCCAGAGGTCACTCATCTTGAACTTCTAGTACAGAGGCCTTAGGGACTCTCTTCCCACCCTTCAGACTGGATTTGTGCCTCAGAACTTAGGTGTAGCCATTGAGGTGCCATTGTCTTGTCACAGATCTGCTCCATCAGCTGGCCATCTGCCACATACTTTGTTGTCTTTCCTGGACCAGTCAGTCCAGAGACTTGAGAAGGCAAGAAATGAATTCTTCCTGGTATGCACCCATCTCTCTCTCTTTTGGCTTCTCCAAAGAAAGGGCCAACTCTTCTCTCCAGCCACAACCTGCTGAGGCAGCAGCAGCCCCAGGCTGAAAGTTAGCTTTGCCCTCACCCACAAACTGGGTTGTTGTCTCTTTAACTTAATCCTCTGGTGCCCTTTCTTAGGCTAGGGTCAGTCCCTAACTGAAAGCAGGCTCACTAGGTGACAAGACAGAAAGGGATGGCAGGGGGCAGTGGCTCTTGGGTTCTCCTAGGGAGGTAGCAAGAACTGCTAGGTGGGCTGATGCCAAGCGTCTTTAAACTTGGGATCAGACTGGAGGAGCCGGAAGTTAGGGTATCAACTATAGGAAAGATCTCCAACAGTCTCATCACTCCCTGTTGGCAGGCTGAGTGAGGCAGCTTCTAGGAATCTTCCTCTCCTCTTACAGCCTACTTCCTACAACGCTGGGCTTAAAATATTTTAGATCCACTCCCAGGAAAAGAAGATTCTTCAGACAAATGGCAAAGTCTTGGTTAGGAAGAAGGTGGTAGCAGAGAGCTGGGGTAGTGAGAACACATCAACGTGGGGATAAGTTGGAAGACTAGGCCAAGACTATTTAGTTCCCGCCGTGTGTGTGTGTGTGGGGGGGTCACTATACTAATAGGATGCCTGACACTGACGAGGGATCCTTGGGAATAACGGGGGCCTTTACATGGAAGGGCACCCTATGGTGGGGGGTTGCGGGGAGGCCCTGTCATTAAGGAAACTGGTCAGCCTGGAGAGGGGCTCCCAGCCCGAACGGCGGCGGCGGCGTAAGAGTCAGGAGGGCAGCACGGCGGACTTCGGTTTAAATCTTTAATGCACCGGCGGGCTGGGCAGTGGCGGCGGGCGTGCGGCGGGGGAGGCCGCGACCGGAGCGCTGGGGAGCAGGGCCCAGCCCGTTTGACAGACAGCTCATCAGGCCCCGCAGAGGCTCCAGTTTCTGCTCCCGGGGGTGCGCCGAGCTGTAGGGCGACCCGACATAGCATGAGGAGGGGCGGGGACGCCCAGATCGCCCCTCCGAGACCGAGCCGCGTCCACGCACCGGGCGGATCCGCGGTATCGCAGCCCCTCACCTCCGCTCCCTCCGCCACATGCGCAGCCAGGGGAAGAAGTAGAAGCAGCCCCAGTAGATCCTGCGGAGAGAGGGCAGAGGCGGGCCGGGCGGGGCAGGCTGACCCCGCAGGCCCCGCCCCCCGGTTCCCCTCGCGGCCCCGCCCCCAGGAGGCCCCGCCCCCCGCTCCTCCCGCTCGCGGGGAACTCGCGCCCTCCCCCCCCCGGAGCGGCTGGGTTCCTCCTCCGCGGAACCGCCTCCACTCACTCCTCCTCCGCCTCCAGCGCCACCTCGTATCTCCTCAATCCCGACATGTCCCGGGCTCCGAACGTCTCCTGGGAAGCGGCACGATGGATCAAGGCCTCCCCAGCCCCGGGCCCCCTTCTCGGCCATTCCCGGGACCGGTCTGACTTGTTCCCAGGTAATCTGAGGTAGGTGCCCCCGGGAAGCCGCAGTTGCCACATCGGGACAGGGTGGGATTGGAGGTTTGGGAGGCACTGGACCTTAAGGGATGAGGAGGTCGGTCACCTCGGGGGCGAGGGGCACTCAGGGCGGAAGGCTGGGCGGTCATGGGGCTGGGATATTCGGGGCCCCGGGTGAAGAATTTCGGGGGCTGAGGTCACCTGGAGGGGGGCTGAGGGTCGGCGCAGCCTAAACTCCCGCCCTCCCTGGCTCCACCCCGGAAACTGCCGTTACGGTTACGTCACAGGGACTCCGCGCGCGGCGGGTGGGGCTTGCCTGTCACCCGGAAGGGGCGGGGCCAGCCTTTCTTCATAGGTGGCGGAGAGGGAACGTCACGCCAGGAGGTGGGGCCAGGCCTGTCACTGAAGGGGTGGAGTCGGGATTTCTTAATCAGATACGGGGCACAGGACCCGCTTTATAAGGATGGCGTCAGAGTTTGGCGCCCCACCCTGGGAGACGCCAGAAAAGGGCTTTGGGACGCGTCCAAAGTTGTTTCCCCAATCCCCGCCCGCCGCCTTTGGCTTCTGCCCTGCGGATGGACTTTCTTGTCTGCCCCATTGCACTTGTCTGACCCTGGGCTGAGGAGGAATTGGTCTCCAGGGACGGCCCGGTCTAGAAGGGCCAGGCCCCAGAATACTTGTCGGCTGAGTGGCCTGGGCCAGGTCCCTTAATGGCCAGAGGGTCGCAACCTTTCCTCTCTGAGCTGAGAGCTACTTCCCGTGACTTTTGTTCCTCCAGTCATTCAATCAACAAATCTTTATTGAGCGTCTGCTATGTGCCAGGCACTGTGCTGGGCCTGGGCTTACATCAGTAGAGAAGACAAGCGGAGGGAGTCTCTGCCCTCAGAGCGCTGCCATCTGGCTTGGAGATGGGGGATCGAAAAGGACCATCAGATCATTACAATAAACACGGCAGACTGGCTGGGGGAAGGAGATGGTGCTTCGGCAAAGCCCAGAAAGAGGAATTACCCCAGTGTGGGAGGTTGGAAATAGCTGCCCCGGCTAGTGGAGGGAGCCTTGTGGCTGGACGGTAGGGGACAGAGTGACCAGAAATAAGGGAAGCGGAAGTTCCCTCAGGCTGAAGTGTGGAGAATGGATACACCTACTCCCTCCCCTCATCCCACCCTCTTTCTCCATCTCAGACCTGTCTTCCCCTGCCTGGGCTACAGACAGACAAGTGACACGCAGATCCATGGGTGCCAGTGGCCTTTGTTGGAAGCATTGCAGTCTGGGCGAGGAGGAGCTGTGCTCCTGCCCCCTCACCTCCTCACTCTCACTCGCACTCACACTGACACTCCGGGCCCCACCCCGGCTGGGTCACGTCTGGTGCAGGGGAGCTGAAGGCCTGATAGCTCCTTCTGGTCCTGGGTTCCCCGGGGCCACAGTGATTCACATCCCTTCACTCAGACACAGGGCCTCCTCCGGGACTGTCATGGGCTAACTGCTGTGGCGCTTGCTCTGGAGGAGGAAGGAGAGGCAAGGTCATGGGCTGGGGTCTTGGGCAGGGGCTCAAGGGAGGAGGCAGGACTGGGGAGGGTCAGGCTTGCCTTTACAGAGTTCTTCTGCAGTCTCCGGATGATGCGCTCCACCCAGGGCTGGTCTAGGGGGGCACAGAGCTGGCGACCTCTCACTGTGGTGAACCTGGAGTCAGGTCAGAGAGAATGGAGCTGTGGAACCCAGCTTCCTGGCAGGCTGTCGTGTGATGGGCAAGAGCCGAGGACCACATCTGGGAACCTGTTTCAGGGGTTTTCTTGTGACGGGGGACTCGGCAGGGAGCAGGGAAGTAAGATGGTGAATGGAGGTGGAGGTGATGGAGGAGGTGAATGGGAGGGAGGTCCGTTACTCTCCACGTCCCACCCACAAGAAAACAGTATCCTGTAGTCATCCTTGAGGAGAAGATAGGAACAAAAAGGCACCAAAAATGTTCCCAAGAAGTGAGTGTTGGTTCACCAAGAAATAGAGTTGGCATCACTCAGAGCCCGGGGCTGGTGTTAGCCTTAGGGCTTGAGGTGGGAAGGCCACAGCCCTGACTGGAATTCAGGACACTTGTGTCCAGTGCCATAGCTTTAGTGTTCCTCTTTCCCCCACCTGTGTGCACTGTCCTCTTCCTCTGGAAACCCTGGCTAGAGGAGACAGAGCCTCCAGAGGGAAGGACAGCCAGGGCCCAGGATCCATCCAGGCACTGATACGTGGAGGAACACCTGGGACACAGGTGCATCTGCATCACCTAGGAGCACACACAGGACACAGGCACACCCACACCACACAAGCCCATGTGTAGTCTGCATAGGAACACACACAATGCACAGATATACCCACAGTGCACAGGGACACACGGTCACGAGGGCATACCCATTTGGTGGTACATGTACACTCTCAGGATCACAGACACTGTCAGACCTGAGTGTTGACCTGAACTCACAGTCTCCTTCACAGACTCCCTGAGACCTGTGTGCTGGTCCTGGCTATACCCCTCACCTTACCATTTTACCCCCTCCCCTTTCCAGGGGAAACCGAGAAATCAGCACGCTGAGAAGAGGAGCAGTGCTACGCAAGAGGCCATGGAGGATGGATAGAGACGGACAGATGGGTAGAACCTCTGGAAGCAGCATGTGTGTGGGTTGTGGGAGTCCTGCTTATGTGGAGCCTGTGTAGACTGTGTGAGGCTGGTTGGGGGAGAGTGAGCAGAAGTGTGATGGCGAGGGTCATGTGAGTGTACATGTGTGAGCCTGTGTGAAGCTGTGGCTGTCTCCTATTTATGGCTGCCTGAAGCTTTTATTTTCTGTGCCTAGAAATTTCTTCCCTCTGTTGTATAATAAAGAATTTGTCTGGCCTTTGTCCCTGGTTCCTGAGAGGGAGACTCTGAATCTTTAGAATTTCCCAAGTAATCGGAGTATCTTTGTTATTTATGAGCCCCTTGGATCACACCTGAATTTATGCTAAGGGATGAGATGATTTAGGATGGAGGCTGGTCACCAGAAACACCAACCATGTTATTGCAGAGATGGGGCTTTGAGCCAGCCTGACCGGGGAGGGGAGGAGGGCTGGAGATTGTTTAGTCATGTGGCCAACAATTCATTCATGTCTGTGTGATGAAATCTCAATGAAAACCAAAGCTCATGGATCTTCCTGGTTGGTGAACATACTGACTGACGTGCTGGGAGGGTGATGTGCTCTGTGTGTCTCTGTGGGGAGAGTGTGCAAACTCTGCATTTGAGACCCTCCCAGACTTTGCCCTGTGTATCTCTTCATTTGGCTGTTCCTGGTTTATATCTTTTGTAAAAAACTAATTGTAAATGTAGCACTCCTGAGTTCTGTGAGCCACTCCAGTGAATTATTGAACCTGAGGAGCATTGTGAGAACATCCAGGACTTGTAGCTGGTTGGTCAGAGATGCAGGTGGCCTGGGGACCCCACTTGTAGCTGGCAGCTCAAGTGGGGGCAGGTTTTTTGGGACTGTGCCCTTAAACCTGTGGAGTCTAACGCTAACTCTGGGTAGTTAGTGTCCGAATTGAATTGCAGTACATGAGTTGGTCGCAGGATACCTCTCCACTGGATATGCTCCCCACTGTCTCCTTCTCTCTGGAAGAACCTTTTTTCCCTTTCATAACTCTTCAGTAGCCTCCCTGTCCCCATTCCCCCATTTCTCACTCCTTGTCTTTAGCTCTGAGAATCTCAGCAATCAGCAGTTTGGAAGAAGGAAGGAGGGTTTGTACTGTTGCCCTTAGGGAAGGTTTGCAGTGTTATCTCCTCCGAGGTATTTGAACTCTCAGACTTCAGGCTAGGGGTCAGGGCTTGGTTCAGGATTAGAGGTTCAGTAAAGAGTGCCTCCCTCTTTCCCAGGTTTCTCCTCACCTCCACCTCTTCTCGGTGGTCCTAAGACACCTGGAGTGGGAAGGATGGGACCTAGCTGGTCCCGTAGATTCCCTGAGGACAATCACAAGAAGCGGGATAAGGCTGGAGAAGGTCCCCTCCCAGGTTCCCCAGGTCTCCGTAGGCCTATCTCAGTGCTTCCACATCCATCATCTGAGACTCACTCATCCCTTGGACAAGCAGAGGTAAAGGGAAAGTTCTTTGGGAGCAGGTCCAGCTCCCCTACCTCACATCCTGGGACTCTAGGGCTTCACCCTCCTGGCCCACCCAGTACTGCCCCTCTCCCCATTGACACATTTTCCTGTGTTCCAAGCTGAATTGGAGGAATAGATTGAGATAAGCCTGGCCTAGAACACTCCCTTCTTCTAACCATGCCTTACCTATCCTGAGAATTACAAGGGGATTTCTGAGGAAAAAGAGGCTGGTCAGTTCACAGACCAGGAATCTAGAGATGAGAGAGGGAAGCAAATACTTTTCCCAACTGATGAGAGAGATCCAAGAGACAGAGACCAGAGGAGGAGACCTCTCAGGAAAGACTAATTGTGGAGTGCTATTCTGTTTCCCATTCCCAGCCCTAGAGCATATGATGTGACACACTTAACTGTGGGCCCATTTTTTTCTGGCTTATCTATCCATCATTCATCCATCCATCCATCCTTCCATCCATCCATCCATCCATCCATCCATCTATCTATCCATCCATCATGTGTCCGTATGTCCACCCATCTTTGTCTCTTCATTGGTCCATTTTTCCTTCTTCCATATTTCCTTTCATCTGTCTTTTCATATCTTCATCTGCACTTATTCATCTGTATGTTCAACCATTATGCATCTAGTAAGGCGTCCATTTATCTATCTATCATTTATGGTAATAGTTAACATTTGTTGATCCTTATGTGCCAGGTTCCCTGCTAAATACTTTAAATTTGTTGTTGCATGACGAAGCTGTGAAGTAGAGTGCCATAAGCTATGTTTTTGTTCATGCAGACACTGTTCTATACTCCTTTTTAAGGTTCCTTTCGGGAGCTCCTCTCCCGCTTCATATAGTCTTGGTGGGTCTGTCAACCACAGTGCCCTGATCAGAGCACCCCATTCCCCATCACTGTAATATACTGAAGAACTGAGTATGTGTCACAAGCTCCTTAATCAGAGCTTTTCATGGAGTTTGATGTTAGGAGAAAGAGGGTCTCTATTTTAGATCATTCACTATAAAAATCTAGACTTGAGGCTTCCAGTGGCCATATTTGCTGCTGCTAGAAGAGCACCTGTCTATAACAGGAATGAGGCCCCCACACAAAGAATTAGAAATAAAGTTAAGAGATGGTGATAACATCTTTTGAACCCCTGGATCAAGTAGGGCTGAAGTAGACTAAATCATCTTAATGGATCTAGTTATGTGATATGACAAATATAACTTTTTGCTTAAGCTACTTTAAGTTGGGTTTTTGTCTTTTGCAGGAGAAAGAGCTCTGAATAATGATTACTGTATTATTATCCCCATTTATAGATGAGAAACCTAAAACTCAGAAAGATTAGTTTACCCAATGTTTCCCAGCTTATAAATGGCAGAACATTGGCATTTGGAGCAAAACTCTGGTATACTACCTATGTATGTCTGTCTGTCCATCTCTCCATCCAGCCATCCATCAATCCATCCATCCCATTCATTTATTTATCTGACCATCCTTCAATGCTAAGATACCAAAGGCAGTAAGCCTTGTCCCAGTTGCCAACTCCAATTCTAAGGCTGGGTTTGGGTGAGATTAGCAAACTTTTTCTGTAAAAGTAAAAAGATAGTAAATATTTAAAGTTTTGCTGGCCTCTGTAGTGACTAATCAGTTTGCTGTTGTAGCCAAAAAGCAGCCATAGACAATCTGTAAATGAAGAGGGATGGCTGTATTCCAATAAAACTTTATTTACAAAAACAGGTGGCAGGCTGAATTTGGCCCAGGGGCCATAATTTGCTGAGCCTTGGTATAGATCTGTGGGGAAGATGCATACGTCCTGTCATTGTTGAGAACATGAGTTGGGAGTGGGAACATGTATGCCTTGCATTTGCCATTACTAATGTAGTGGAAACAATGGGTTTTCATCCTCAGACTCTTGTGTTAGAATCTGGCTTTATGACCTTGGACATAAACAGGGAACAGGTGACAGTTTCCTCATCTGTAAAATGGGAATAATATATATCTAGTGAGGTAGGACATGTGCCTGACTCACAGTGGGCAGTCGGTGAAAGTTCGGTCCGTCCCCCTTTCTCATTCATCACCTACCATGTATCACCAGTATCCGAAGGCCTCTCTCTCTTTAGGGCATCTCGGGATGTGGTGAGGACAGCTCAGTCTGGCTTGCTGAGTTCAGGAGCCCAGCTTCTAAGAATGAGCTTGCGTACAAGTTACATAGATTAAGCTCTTGCCAACTCCACATTTCTCTTTCTAGAAGCTCTACCCTAACTCTTATCTGCCCTGTTCCAAACCTAAAGTCACTCTAGTTCCCAGCAAAACAAACGGCTCCCCAGTCAACTGGCCCTATGAGACCTGGAAGCTGGACCCTCTTATGAAGTCCACCACTCAGGATATCACCCGTTCCCCAGGGGGCTTTTCAGCCTATTTCTTCTAAAGAAACACTCCTCTCCAGGAGGAAAGATTGTGCCCATGTGTGTTTGTGTGTCTGTGGCCATGACTGTGTGTATGTGTAATCATGTATGTGCTTTTGTGTCTATATTGTGATTATATGCTTAAATGTCCGTGGTGTGTCCCTGATGTAGGTGAGTGATTGACTGTATGCCTGTGTGTGGGGTGGGTATGGACATATGTGGGTGATGAGGGTGTCAGCACTTGTGTGTTTGTGTGAGCATGTGTTCTGACTGCTTGTCAATCCATCCCTTCGTGGCTCTCAGCCTCCAAGGGCCTGCAGGGGGCATCCATTGCACAGGGAAAATGGGATATGGGGCTCCTGGCCTGGGCTCAGCCTCCTGGGGCCTGCAGAGGGCGTCTAGCATATAGGAGAAAGGGGATATGGGACTCATGGCCTGTGGAAGGGGAGCTCTGGCCTGAGGAGGCTGGGCTGTCTTGTTCCAGAAAGGAGCTGGAAATGAGCAAGAAACCAGATGACTCAGCTCCTGAAAGTCCCTGATCCTGGGAAGGGGTCTGCTTCACACCTCCTTCTCCAAAGCCTCTGTCCATATCCAGAGGGTCCCTGCCCAGCCAGAGGGAAGGCTTGGCCCTGCAGGCTCAGAGTGTGGGTGGCACATTGCATAGGACTTCCGGAGGTGATGGGACACCAGGATGGGGGAAGTCTTGAGCAATAGCACACCCCCCTTCCCTGCCTCTTGCCCTCTGGAGTTTGAAGTAACACCACTGTCAGGATTTCCCACACACCCCCTCTCCTTCGTTTCCTGCAATTTGGGCCACTCTGAGCCCCAGGGTTCCTGAGCCTGGGCTAAGCTTGCTTGGGAGATGCTCAGGAAACAAGGGCCCCTGAACACAAAGCAGAAGGTGACCTATGTGGCTGGAGATGGTGTGCCCTGGGGGATCAGAGGGGAGGCTGCAGGGTGGAAGGAGCTCTGTAGAGCCATGAGGATGGGTGAGGCAGGAGGGAGGACATTCCAGGGAGAATGAAAAGCAAGCACAAGGCTCAGAGGAGGGATCGGGTTTGTGATTAATCCCACTGTGGGTGAGGTGGGGGAAGGGCAAGTGGGGAGAGAAGCTATGTGTGCGGGGAAGGTGGACTGGGGAAGTTATTTCTGGTCAGATCTATCTTTGGAAAGATTCCGGAGGATGGAACCGTGGGGATGACCAGCCCAGGTACTGCTCCTGCCCGGAGGAGGGAGGCTGAAGCCAGGGCTGGCCGTAGCTGTGGGGCTGGGGAGACACAGACACCACAGACATAAAGAGGCACAAAGCTCATGACTTGGTGGCCAACCAGAGTGAAGGAAAGAAGAGGTAGAAGGACTGGAAGTGACGTACAGATTTTCTTCCGGGTTCCAGGCTGTAGAACCAACTGCCTGTTTGGGATTTTCTCTTGGCTTTCTCAAAGACACCTTATTTCAAACCAAACTCTCGATTCCCAGTACCTCCCTCCCAGCTGGTCTCCTTTTCCAGTCATCCACTGCAGAGGATGTCACCACCATCCCTCTAGCTGCTTGGGCCTGCAGACTGGTGTCATCCTGGTTTTCCCCTTTCCCTCAGGCCTCAAATATAAGCTATCAGCTCAGCCTGCTGTTCAGTTTCACAAGTATGTCGAGAACCCTCCTCTGTTCCAGCTGCCACCAGCTGGCTCAGGTCAGCATCGTTTCTTTCCTGGACTACTGGAAGAGCCCTCTGACCTTCCCACTGCCCTATAGAACTCATTTTCAAAACTTCCAGGAGGATCTTCTTAAACTGTTAATGAGGTCATGTTACTCATCTGCTTACGTCTTTCATAGCCTTAACAAAATTGGCACTCTTTCCTGTGTCCTGTAAAGACTCGGATCATGCAACCCCGGCCTCCCTGGCTTACCTCACCTTGTACCCTCTCCTCCTTGCCCACTATACTCCAGCCACACTGGTCTTTTCTCCTCGAGGGGCTGACTTCTCTTTTAGGTGTTAGCTTAACTATTGTCTCCTCAAAGAGGCCTTCCCTAACCACCCTATTTAAATGTAAAACATGTCGTTGCCATCTCTTCCCATTTTTATCATTCTTAGCCTTTTTTGTTGTGTCTTTCATACATATATCCAATTTGAAGTTCTTTTATTTATATGTTGTAGCAGACCTTTGTGTTGTTTTTGACTGACCACGTTTGAACCTCTTTCCCACATAAAAGCCTGATAGGCTGGATACTCACTTTCTCACTCCCCCTGCATTTAGGGAGTGGTCCCATGGCCTGGTTCAGCCAATCAGGTGCACCCTTCAGGACTGTAAATTGGAGCTAGTGATGAAAAGGAGAAGAGACCATAGGGATCCATTTTGGTAGTGGTGATGGTAAAGGTGGTAGCAGTGCCAGCCTCTGCTGCTCAGCCTTTTAGCTCAGCAGATCCAGTGGTGATAGCCATGCTGTACAAGGTCAGTGAGGGTGCTTACACTCCCAGCATGCCCATTCCTGGGTTATCGCCACCCTTGCATCAGTCCACACCTATAGCCCATGGAAACTTCCCTATGGCCATTGACCCACAAAGCCATTTTTGAGCCAGGCTTGTATGGTTCTGCACAGTTTGCTTGGACTAGCTTGTGGTGGACCACTATACATGTTAAAGCTCCATTCAGGGTGATCCTGAAGGACAGTGGAGAAGAATGTTTTTCTAGTGTGCAGAACATCTCATTCGTTTTTTCTGGAAGGGGAGTGGTTTTCTTAGATTGGAAGCTAAGGCTATCATCTGGCTTGGGCTTCTCATGCCACGGGGTGAATGTGGAGTTATCACACTGGCCTGGGAGGTCAATCCTGACTATTGAGGGGAAATAAGGCTGCTGCTACAAGATGGGGTTGTGGAGGAGTGTAAAGGCATCCAGGTGATCCTGGGGGTACCTGGGGTACCTCATAGTGACGTCATGCCCAGTGGTCAAAGTTAATGGAGAACCCCTGTAACCTTCATCAAGCTGGACCACCAGGGGCTGGTATCCCTTGGGTGTGAAAGTTTGGGTCCCTTAACAATCATAGAATATCAACTGGCTGAAGTGCCAGTTGGAGGTAAAAGGAATAAGTCATAGAGGAAGGGTGGTAAAGAGAATTCTAGATTCCTGTCCCCTGGTTTGTGTATCCTGTATAATCCTTCTTTGAGGGGTTCCCCTTGACCTCTTTACCTGTAAATATGATAGGATATCACACATGTGATTAAGCTATTGCCATATGGCAAAAATGAAGGGATTTTGCAGATGTAATTAAGGTCCCTAATCAATTGACTTTGAGTTAGTCAAAAGGGAGATTATCCTGGGTGGGCCTGACCTAATCAGATAGGTCCTTTAAAAAAGTGTCTGGAGATAAGAGGCAGCAGCAGATGCTCTCATGTTGGCCTTGAAGAAGCAAACTGTCCTGTTGTGGAGAGGGCCATGCAGCAGGGAGTTGCAGGCAGCTCTAGGAACTGAGGACCTCAGTCCTACAACCCCAACTGCCAACACCTAGAGGCTGTAGAAGAGGAGTCTGAGCCTGAGATGAGGTTGCATCCCCAAGTTCAGCCTGGGGAGACCCCGAGCAGAGGACCCAGCCAATCTGTACCTGGACTGCTGACCCACAGCAACTGAGGTAATAAATTTGGATTTTTTGAAGCCGCTAAATTTGTGGTGAGTTGATACACAGCGATAGATAACTAATACAGGAAGGAAGTAGTAAATGCCAGCTCAGCCCCAGGACCAGTTTCAGACTGTGGGTTTTATGCAGATTTCCTGCCTGGTTGTGAAATATCTCTCTTTCTTCCACTGACTGCCCTTTCCTTTCATCTTCCTTTGTTCCGTTCTTGAATAGAGGTTCTTGTGGTGATGTTGCTCGTACTCATGAAGACTCTGGTTTACTTCTGGCAGTTGCCCTGTTGATGTTGGGCATGGCTCTGTGACCGACTTCAGCCAATGAAATGTGTGCAGAAGTGGCATGTGTCATCTGTGGACAGAAGCATTTAAGCAAGGATTCCCCTTGCTGTCTTCCGTGGCTGGAATGATCATGGAACATGTGTTGAGATGAAGGAGCATGCCCAAAGATCAAGGCAGCCGGAAATGTTGAGCCACCGTAAGGAGCACAGCTGTGCTAGAGACTCGCCTGGACCCACAGCAGGCTTGGTGTGCATGGGGAATAGAATTTTGTTGCCTTAAGCCACTCAGATTTGGGTGGCATTTGTTGTTGCAGCGTAACCCAGCCTATCCTAACCAATCAGGTGTCTTGGTGGTGGTTCTCAGGTGGTAGAATAGGGAGATGAGATTACAGCAAAACTAGGGGAGGAATGGATGTCACTTCCAGATCTTGGATTTAGAATTGGATTTTGTTGGGGGTGGGGGTGGGGTGGCACTGTGGCTGAGTGGTTAAAATTCCACATGCTCTGCTTCAGTGGCCCAGGTTTGAGGGTTCGGATCCTGGGTGCAGACTACTCTACTCATCAGCCACGCTGTGGAGGCATCCCACGTATAAAGTGGATGAAGACTGGCATGGCTGTTAGCTCAGGGCAAATCTTCCTCTCACACACACACACACACACACACACACACACACACACACGGTAGAACTGGGTTTTGCTGTGGATTGAATTGTGTCCCCCAGAATTCGTACATTGAAGCCCTACTCCCAACATGACTGTATCTGGGATAGGGTCTTTAGGAAGTACTTAAGGTGAAATGAGGTCATCAGGGTGGGGCCCTAATCAGACAGGACTGGCCTCTAAGAAGAGGAAGAGGGAGAGATCTCTCTGCCGTGTGAGGACACAGTGAGAAGGTGACCCTCTGCAGGCCAGGAAGAGAGCTCTCACCAGAACCTGACCATGCTGGCCCCTTGAACTTGAACTTCTAACTTCCAGAACTGTGCGAAAATAAAGTTCTGTTGTTTCGGCCACCCAGTCTGTGGTATTTTATTATGGCAGCCCAAGTGACAAAGACAGGTGTGGTAATTGCCAAGGCCCTGAGTAGTCTCTCTTTGGGGAGAGGTGAATTGTTTTGGTTGTATAAGCAAAAGTAATATTATGTTAGGTAACACTCTTAGATTTTTAAGAAGTTTAGGGTTGGGAAGAAGAATGAATGTTGATGTTGGATAGCCATAGGGTGGACTATAGAGGTAGTTATCATGTTTTCACTGCCCACAACCTTAACCCCTTTCTATGTTTGAGGAATTTCCTGCTTTATTAGTCTTGGTCACTGGAAGAGCTTGCCTTCCATCACAGAATCCCCAGAGGTCACATCCTAATTTTCCCAGCCCGCTTTGCAGCTAGGACTTGGGGATATGACCTTGGCTTAGCCAATCAGAAGCACCTTCCAAGGACTGTGACAGGAAGCTGGTAGTGATGCCAAGGAGCAGGGTTAGTGGAGCATCCGTTTTGGCGGTGGTAGGAATGGTGGCGGAAGTGATGTCTGTTTTCTAGGGGCAGCTGTGGCCGTGATACCAGAGGTGGAATCTGGCAGGCTGACCACCTAAACTTTGTGGCAACAGTACAAGTGGAGGCCCACTTACCATGTGTCTAAACATTGAAAAGTTATAAATCAAGCTAACAAATAGTCAAATAAACATGTATCTATCTAACTACCTTGAAAAATCTAATTTCAAAACAATTTGAAAGCCAGGTTCAGATTCAGAATTCTTGGACTCCTTGGAGTTCCATGATGCAATGAGGTGGTAAGGGGACAGCCAAGGTCCAGTACCCTACTTGTCCCCTTCCCCTTCCTGCCCTACCTTCCTTCCATCTTGTGCCAGGATTGGCCTCATGTCCTGCGGGTGGACACTGCCGCCCCATAGATACAAGCTCCTTCCACGTTTCCTGCAAATAGCTACCTCTTGGCCACCCTCTCCACCTAGTAGTGTGCACATCAGTGACATAGTCCATCCCAGGAAGGACAGACCTGAGCAAGAGGCCTGCATGGACTCTGGAAGCTGCGTGGGGCCCCTGGGGCAGGGCATTCTCTGGCTTTCAGTTCCTGAAATGTGGTCAAGAAGGAGAAGCATGGGCCCCCAGTGGGTATGTCCTCTCAGCCCCGTGTCCTCTTGCCCTGTGTCTGGAGCTGTGACTGGAGGAGGGCTGGAGGAGGGCCGTCTAAAACATGGAGTGCTGGGCAGGGGCCCCAGGCATCTGGTCGTCGGGGTGGCACTGGCATTTGGTATCACCTTTCAGTGGTGCCGCCGGGCTGTCCTGGAGGGCTGTCTGCATGGTCCTGGCTCTACTACATGTCTTGAGGTGGCTGTCCACTTATCCGGGTAGGGCAGTGTGGAAACTGCTGGAATTAGAGCCACCCACTTGGGCAGGTTGGGGCGCAGGGCAGCTCACATCTTCTGCCTCCCCATGGGAGCACAGGGGAGACTCTAAGGTTCTAAGAACAGAAGCGGCTGAGGGGTCTGACTCTCCCAGCTGCTTGGATCCTTAGAGGCTCTGTGTTTGCCCTTGCCCTTGGCCCCAGTCCTGCCTGTCTCTGGCCCCTCAAGAGATTGAAGTGGCCCCTAGAAGTGAGTCCTTCAGGAGTCTGATCCCACCCCATCCGTCCTGAGATGCTCTCCCCTGCAGACGTGGCAGCCAGGCTGGCTCAGAGGCCACCAGAGAGGCCCTAGCTCAGAAGCCTGCCCCCTCCCCCAGAAGCCCCGCCCACAGGACCCCTAGTCCTGCCCCTGCCCTCAGATTCCAGCCCTGTCCCTCCATTCCTCCTTTCCTTTCTATGTCACCAGGTCCTGGCCTCTGATACTCCCCTGGGAATGGAAGTGAGGACGTGGGCGTAGCTGTAGCTTGATCCCCTTCTCCACTGCCCACTCTTGCGAAAAGTGAGGCCTGAGCAGACCTCCAGAACCCATGCCCACTTCCTCCGGGAGGCTCAAGCCATGGGGTCCTACCTGAGGCCTCCAGCTTCTCTCTTTTTTTCCCGGCCCTTCCTAGCGAGCCAAGCCTTTCCAACCCAAGTGGACATCCCAGCCCCCAGCCCTCAGCCCTCAACCCTCAACCCAAGTGCTACTGGTCAGGCAGACTTGGGCTGCGACCTCAGCCTTGCCACTCACTAGCTGAGTGACCTTGGGAGGTCAGTCTACCTCTGTGTGCCTCAGTTTCCTCATACATAGAATGAGACTAGTAATCCAGTGCTCCTAGGGTTGTCTGAGGATGCAGTGATGTAATGCACACAACGGGCTCAGCTTGGAGCCTGGCACCTGGCCAGCGGCCCAAAGTAACAGCTTTCCCTATTCCCTGAGGGCCACTTCCTCGGACCTGGCCCTGCCCTTTGGTTCCCCATTTTTACTTAGGAGATGGGTCCACTGAGAGAGGTGTATGCATAGTGGCTAAGACTTCAGATTCTGGAGCCAAACTGCCCAGCTGGGACCCCCGGCTCTGCCACTTTGCCAGCTTGCAGCCCGGCACGTTACTTCACCTCCACACCTCAGTTTCCTCAGCTGTAACCGAAGCATGATGACGGCATGAAAGCCGCGCCCGGCCCCTAGGAGGCGCTGGTGGAGAGTTCGCTAGAACCGCAGAGCCATGTCCGTCCACGTGGACAAAGTCCCAGGGCCATCGAGGAAGTTCTCTGAGCAGAGAGGGGCCTGCGTCTTCCTGCAGAGGGGCTCGAGGGACACTCCCCACTTGGGAGCCCTGCTCCTTTGTGAGACTGTTATTTCCAAGGGTTTCTGGCTGTTTCTGATTTTCCCGGAGACCAGAGAAGGGGGGCCAGGGGTAGGGGTTTACCGAGAAATCGAACTTGAGATGGTAAAAATATGATCGAAACCGTCTGGGGCTGGCTCTGACCAAACCCTTACCCACGCCACAGCAGCAGCCCCACTGTCTTGAGAACTGGATGTGCTCCAGGTGTGAGCGGTGGGGGCGCATCGTGGGAACGGGCGTGCTCCGTTCCATTTGTTGTTAATCAAATGTGTACTGGGCTTGTTCTGTGCCAGCCCCACAGGCATGTTGGCAGTGGAGATGGACAGGCCCAATCCCTTTCCCTGGGAACTCTGTCGATAGACAGGACAGGGAGTTTTTGTTCACTACGTAGCGGGACATAAGACTGGGAGCTCCCTGAGCAGGGGTATCAGGTCCCTTTAGGCAGTTGTTGGCTGCTGGGACCACAGGCCTTCAGGGGAGGGAGGTATCACACAGCTGCTGGCCTTAAACCCTGTAGCAAGTGCCATGTGCCCTAGAGAGGAAAGTGTCTACAAAGAAGCAGGCAGGCAGCAAGGTCCCCGTATTGTGGTCGGGGAGCTAGGAGTCCACACCACCCTCAGAGAGCCGGCAGCTTCGTTGTTGTCAGGTCAGCAGGTAGGCTGCTGGCCCACCAGAACTCGGGGTCAAACAAGATCCAACACTTGTCAGGGCATCAGAGTGAAACAGGGAGCAGGTGTTGATGAGATGAAGTCAGAGTGCTGAGAATGTTTGAGTGGGGTGGGACAAGTCACAGGTTGCTGGGCTAAGTGGATGCATCTGGCAGGGAGATAAGGGGGTATGATGCAGTGCCCAGGAGGGTTGGTGACTGGGGGTGGGCAAAAAAGGGAGGGAGAGGTTTTCAAGTTGGCTGTCTGAAACTCATGATGCATTTTGTTAGAAATGGGGGTGAGGCCCTCAGTAGAGTTTTCAAAGATTTCTTTATCCCAAGCAGTAGATAACCAGAATATTGATAGAAAAAACCTAAGCTGTGGGTCCTGAGAGGGTCTTTCCAGAGAGAAGGAAGTGGGGGAGGAGGTTATAGCATGCCCTCCTTCTTAGTATGGAACTAACTGGAAAAAATGGGGGAAATGCAGCTATATGGTGCATCAAAGACTGATCTAAGATAGGTGTTCAATACTTGGTAGTGGTGGTGTTTGTTTTCTTTTTATTGCAGTAACATTGGTTTATAACTTTATATAAATTTTGGGTGTACATTGTTATGTTTCAACTTCTGTGTAGACTCCATCGTGTTCACCACCAAAAGCCTAGTTTCCATCCAGCAGCGTACACATGTCCCCCTTTCTCCTTTCCTCCCTCCCCCACCCCCTTTCCCCTCTGGTAACCACCAATCTGTCCTCTGTATCTATGTGTTTGTTTATCATTGTTGTTTTGTCTTCCACATATGAGTGAAATCATACAGTATTTGGCTTTCCCCATCTGACTTATTTCACAGTGTCAGACAGCCAACTGAAAACTTTTCCAGCCAACCCTATTGTAAATTGGGGATAATCCCTATGAGCTTATATCCAAGATTGTCAGAAAGTGGGAGGAAAGAACCGGGAAACAAATAGACTATTCTCATTTGTACAATTAATAAAAGTAATGTTTGAATTTTTGACTTACGTGCCCAGAATTGAATTTTTTGTCAATGACTAAGAAGGCTGGCATCACATTGAATGGAAGAGTCCCGTAATTAAAAATATTTTGATATATATGTTAAAAAAAAAGAGGGAGGGAGGAAGGCAGGAGGGAAGGCACTGGCTGGAGAAGGGGTGGCGAGGGCTGCATGCCTGCTCCCCATGGGGCTCTGGGGTTCACCCCTCAGGCTTTATCCAAATTCTTCCTTCTCCAGGCCTCCAGGGTCCAGCACAGGGCTGTTCTAGCTGCTTCACTAGCTCCTGGATTATTTTCTCTCTTTAGGAACCTCAGCTTCCCTTTATTCCTAGAGGGTGGTCCCTGGGGCCCCAGGAAGTAGGGACATTTCTGATGTGCACGACTTTGGGGGGGCCTGTGTGAATGCTGGGGGTTTGCCTGAGACCCAAATATTTAGGAGTGAAGTCTTTGTTTGGAGAGACTCTTAAAAATTAAGCCCCTGCCCCTGCCTGACAGATGGGCAACAAAGGCGTTGGTGGGGAATGAGGAGAGGACTTGCCCAGAGTTGCACAGTGAGGAGCAGAAACAGGATTGTGGGGTTGGGGGCTGGGCATTGAGCTCCTGACTGTTCCTGGACCCCTCTGTGGCAGTGTCAGGGAGGTAGTGTCTGGGGGTCTCTGTCCTGGCAGCCCCTCCCTGCGGGGTCCCACCCTCGCCTCCCCTGCTCCATCTGTGTGTTCCCCAAAGGGCCAGAGGGAGGGGTGGTGACTGCCTCTGTGGCGGGCTGACCTCCACTTGGCTTCACTGGGAACTGAGAAGAATTTGAAGCAATGTGTCCCCCTGACACCTGTGTTTGTCCTCTGCCTGCTGGTGAGCAGGGCACAGGGTCCAAATGGTGTCCACAGCTGGGACCTGTGAACTCCATGGTCGGCTGACTTAATGGATGGATTAATGGATGGATGGGTAGGTGGAGGGGTGGGTGGATGGGTGGGTGGAGGTCTAATGGAGGCAGAGACAGCTGGATGGGTGGATGTGTGGATGCGTGAATGGATAAGTAATTTCCCCCAGGCAGCAAGGCCAAACTTCCCAGCCATAGCAGTTGTTCCTGCAAACTATCCCCATCCCACCCACTCGTTGTGACTCCAGGACCTGCAGTATGCGAGGTTTTGAACAGCTATTCTGTGAGCAGAGGGGAGGAAGAAGCTGCCATGCTCTCAGCTCAGTGAGGAGGGGCTGGCACAGCCTCTCCCTACTACTCCCTTCCCAGGCTGTCCAGGCCAGCTCAGGCCTGCATTTGTTACCAGATGAGGAATATCTGGTCTAATGATGGCCCCTCTTCCCAGGCAAGGATGCTCAGTCTGGCGTCCTGGCTGCCATTCCAACCCCAGTGGCACAGACTTGCTGTTCCTAGCTGGACAGGCCCTTAGGGGCCATAGCCAGGAGATCAGCCAGCTTCCCCAGGGAACTTCCCAAGCATGAGGAGCCCACTCCTCCTGGAGCAGCCCTGTGGGATGCTCCCAGAGTCACAGGGCTTTCATTTCCCACAGCTGAGACTCCTTCCCTGTGACTCCCCTGGCCTGTGTTGCCTTGGCCCTGGGGCCCAGGTGGACTGTGGGCTGGGCTGGGGGGTTCCTGCAAGTCGAATCTCCCTGGCTCTCTGGCTGCTCCTTCTTCCACACTCTCAAACCTCTCCCACCCTGACCTCTGACTCTCAGGTCTGTCTATCAGTGTCCCTGAGAAGCATGGCCCCAGAATTGCCCGGATGGGGCTGCTCCTGGTCCAGACTGACTGTACCAGAAAGGAGGGCTGGCCTGGAGTTCCGATTCTGCAGGGACCGATGGGCCCTCCCTGCTGGCTGTGGCACCTTTCCTCACGTATTTATTCATTCTCAAGACAAATATTTATTGAGTGGCTCCCTTTTACCAGGGCGACAGTGGAATCGGAAATAGACATGATCCTTGTCCAGGAACGTCAACAAGCTAGTTTTTGTAACTCAGCGCGATGAGTGCTCCAGAAGAGGGGGCAGCAGGCCTTGGGAGCTTGGGAGGGAAGGATGCTACCTAACCCAGCCTGCATCAGGGAAGACTTCCTGGAGGAAGAGTCATCTAGACACTGATGGGAAGAGTGTTCCAGACAGAGGGAATGGCAAGGGTGGATGGGTCCTTTCCCCCAAGGCAGTAGAGTTGGGCCTCCTGTCCCTCCCCCAACCCTGAGAGCTGGGTTGGGTCATGAAATTCCCCCTGTGACATGGGATCCCTGAGACACCTGGATGCTTGAATACCTGTCTTGGAGAGCAAAGACTGGGAGGCATGAGAGAGTTTGGCTCGTTCAGGGAACTGACACAGTTCGCTGAACCATGTTGTGTGAGAGGGCTGTGAGGAGACATGAGGTGGGGCCCTGACCGTGGGGGCCGATCCTGAGAACGCAGGGTGTTGGGTGGGTGGAGGGCAATGAAGAGGTTGCTCAGTCTGCAGGGTGGAAAACAGATCCTGCCATTCCATCTCCCGCTTCCTATCTTGGTCCTCCTGGACAGACGGCAAACAGACAGCAGACAGACCGACCCGTGGGTGCCAGTGGCCTTTATTGGAAGCATTGCAGTCTGGGCGAGGAGGAGCTGTGCTCCTGCCCCTCACCTCCTCACTCTCACTCGCACTCACACTGACAACCCAGCTGGGTCAGGTCTGGTGCAGGGGAGCTGGAGGCCTGATAGCTCCTTCTGGTCCTGGCTTCCCCGGGGTCACAGTGATTCACATCCCTTCACTCAGACACAGGGCCTCCTCCGGGACTGTCATGGGCTAACTGCTGTGGCGCTTGCTCTGGAGGAGGAAGGAGAGACAAGGTCATGGGCTGGGGTCTTGGGCAGGGGCTCAAGGGAGGAGGCAGGACTGGGGAGGGTCAGGCTTGCCTTTACAGAGTTCTTCTGCAGTCTCCGGATGATGCGCTCCACCCAGGGCTGGTCTAGGGGGGCACAGAGCTGGCGACCTCTCACTGTGGTGAACCTGGAGTCAGGTCAGAGAGAATGGAGCTGTGGAACCCAGCTTCCTGGCAGGCCCTGGAGTGAGGGGCAAGGCTGGGGACCACATCTGGCAACCTGTTTCAGGGTCTTCATTAGAGGGATTGGGTTGGCAAGGAGAAGAGAGAGAAGATGTGGGTGGGTATCACCAGGGGCTGATGGGGGAGATGAGGTTAGACACAGTCCTCTCCACAACTCACACAATGGCAGGCACTCTGCAGCCATCCTTGAGGAGGAGGTAGCGAAAGGCTCGCACGATGTTCCCAGGGATGGGGCGCTGGTTCACAGTCAGGCAGCAGTCTTCAGCATCGTTGGCACCACCCAGAGCTGGGAAAGAAAGTAGTGTCAGGGCACGGGGACCCTGAGGAGGGGAAGCCAGGCCCCTAGCTGGGATTAAGGACGCCTGTGTGTGTGTGGAGGCAGCTAGATGATATTCAGCCAGCATGCACCTCTAGGGCCCTATTTGTTTCTAAACATATTGAGGTACTTCTAAGCTGTTGGGTAAACAACCTCTTCCCTGAGCCCCACGATGCCTTCCTGCTGCCCTGATCACCCCAACTTCTCTCCCAGGACCTCTCAACTTCTCCACAAAGGAAGAGTTAAGAGTTAATGTTCCCGTTGTTGGTGGGGGGCTGGTGGCGGTGGGGGTGGGGAATGGGGTGGAGGTGGAGTTGCCGGAGGCTGGTGTTAGAGGACTCATGAATTGCTAGATCCCTTGACTATTAGCCCTGCCTCAGTGTCTCCCATTCTCCCCACCTCAAGCAAATATATACTGTTCTCTCCTTCTGCCCGGAAAACTGAGGTAGCAGGAAGTAGAGTCTGCAGAGAGAGGGGCAGCCATACGCCCTGGGATACACCAAGAGACAGACGCACATTGGAATTGAGGGGCCCGGATACACCCACACTCACAGGCACACATACAAGGCACAGGGCACCCCTGGGTTCACTGAAACATGCAGCCCGAACTCACAGTGTCCATAATGTTCAGCACCAAGCCATCTGAGATCCAGACATCCCCCCAGGCCCCTACCCTAAGCCCCACTCAGCCTTACCAGGGGAGGTCCAGAGAGTCAGCAGGCTGAGGCCCAGTAGCACAGCTGCGTGGGGTGCCATGGAGGCTGCACAGAGGCGGACGGACAGCGAGTGTGTGAGTGTGAGCAAATCTCTGGGCTTGTGCAGGAGTGTGTGCGAGGCTGAGACTTGGCTGGGAGCGGGAGGGAGCAACGGGAAGCACACAGGCGTCCTTTGAGGGGATGAGGGTGTCTGGGAATGTGCGAGTCAGACCCTGTGTGAGGCTGCAACTGCCTCCTATTTATGGCCCAGAACTTTCACTTTCTCTGCTCAGAAATCCCCCTGTGTGTCCATTCCCCTTTGGATTCCCCTTTGGCCGCCTCTTTCTGAGGGAACCTGACACTGCTCTCCCTCTTCCCCCCTCAGCAGCTCCCCCCTCTTCTGCTTTCCTTGGCTTCAGCTCTGAGAACCTAAGCAGACTGCATCTGGCCAAGAGAAGGGGACCTTGTGCTGTCGGTTCCAGAGAGAGGGTCTGCACTGTCACCTCATTGGTGGCATTTGCATCATCAACCACAGAGCTGCCCTTCAGAAATGGTGGTCAGGACTGGGGGGCCAGAGTGAGGAGTTGTGCCACTTTCCCTAGGTTTATCCTTCCTTCGTACTCTCTTCTCTGTGGTTCTCTTCTCTCCAGTGTGGGTGGTGGTGAAGAAGGCTCCCTGGTGCCCTCGGAACAACCATGGAGCCTGGGGTAGCCTCCCCAGATCATTACAGTGCCTGCCCATCCATCATCTGGGAACCAGGGACAAGCTTGGCTGAAAGAGGTTACTTGGAAGTAAGCTCAGCATCTCATCCCACATCTCAGGCCTCTGGGATTCAACCTTCTGGCCCAGCAAGAACTGCCCCTTTCTCTATTTGCCATTTTCGTATGTCCAGCACCTGGGTCAACAGAACAGCTGGAGGGAGCCTGGCCTAGAATAGCCCCCTTCATCTTTCTCTTCCTGTGGATCCTGGGAACCAAGAGGGGATTTCTAAGGAGAGGGGCTGGCCTGCTCTTATTCAGACAAATCCCCAAATTTCAAGGAATCGACAGATGGGGGAGGGTGATTTCCCATCCTTATGGGAAAGACCAGAGATAGACCCGAAGAGAAGGCCTCAGAAGAGAAGTTAATATGTGGGACACCCACTCAACAATCCCCACACAAGCTCTGGACCCTCTTCTGGATGGGGGATGTTTCCTTTATAAGTTTGCTGACTTTTTTCTTTCCGTCCATTCATAATAATAGTCGTAATGGTATTTCTGATTATTTACTATGTGCTGGACTCTGGTCAAGGACTTTACCACCATTACCTTGCTTAACTTTCCCAACCAAACTAGGAAGTCATTTTTACTATTATCATATTATTCTCTGTTCACCCGTAAGGAATGAGGCTCAGAGCACAAGGTCCCCCTGCAAGTGTCTTGAACTCAGGTGTCTTTGCTCTCAAGTTTATACACTTGACTACTGTCCCCACTGCCTGTCTGCCAACTGTGCGTTGACATAGACAGTACGGAGGAGTGGGACTCTACAGACGGCATGCCCAGGTTGGGATTCAGATTCCGCCACTCGCTAGCTGTGTGGCCATGTGTCAGTTATCCAGTTTCCCTGTCTTAGTGTCCGTATCTGTAACATATGAATGGTAATAGAGGTACTTCTTAGGAGTAAATGAGGTAATCTAA
>NC_091852.1:54059298-54067782 GCF_037783145.1 Equus przewalskii
GGGTTAGGGTTAGGGTTAGGGTTAGGGTTAGGGTTAGGGTTAGGGTTAGGGTTAGGGTTAGGGTTAGGGTTAGGGTTAGGGTTAGGGTTAGGGTTAGGGTTAGGGTTAGGGTTAGGGTTAGGGTTAGGGTTAGGGTTAGGGTTAGGGTTAGGGTTAGGGTTAGGGTTAGGGTTAGGGTTAGGGTTAGGGTTAGGGTTAGGGTTAGGGTTAGGGTTAGGGTTAGGGTTAGGGTTAGGGTTAGGGTTAGGGTTAGGGTTAGGGTTAGGGTTAGGGTTAGGGTTAGGGTTAGGGTTAGGGTTAGGGTTAGGGTTAGGGTTAGGGTTAGGGTTAGGGTTAGGGTTAGGGTTAGGGTTAGGGTTAGGGTTAGGGTTAGGGTTAGGGTTAGGGTTAGGGTTAGGGTTAGGGTTAGGGTTAGGGTTAGGGTTAGGGTTAGGGTTAGGGTTAGGGTTAGGGTTAGGGTTAGGGTTAGGGTTAGGGTTAGGGTTAGGGTTAGGGTTAGGGTTAGGGTTAGGGTTAGGGTTAGGGTTAGGGTTAGGGTTAGGGTTAGGGTTAGGGTTAGGGTTAGGGTTAGGGTTAGGGTTAGGGTTAGGGTTAGGGTTAGGGTTAGGGTTAGGGTTAGGGTTAGGGTTAGGGTTAGGGTTAGGGTTAGGGTTAGGGTTAGGGTTAGGGTTAGGGTTAGGGTTAGGGTTAGGGTTAGGGTTAGGGTTAGGGTTAGGGTTAGGGTTAGGGTTAGGGTTAGGGTTAGGGTTAGGGTTAGGGTTAGGGTTAGGGTTAGGGTTAGGGTTAGGGTTAGGGTTAGGGTTAGGGTTAGGGTTAGGGTTAGGGTTAGGGTTAGGGTTAGGGTTAGGGTTAGGGTTAGGGTTAGGGTTAGGGTTAGGGTTAGGGTTAGGGTTAGGGTTAGGGTTAGGGTTAGGGTTAGGGTTAGGGTTAGGGTTAGGGTTAGGGTTAGGGTTAGGGTTAGGGTTAGGGTTAGGGTTAGGGTTAGGGTTAGGGTTAGGGTTAGGGTTAGGGTTAGGGTTAGGGTTAGGGTTAGGGTTAGGGTTAGGGTTAGGGTTAGGGTTAGGGTTAGGGTTAGGGTTAGGGTTAGGGTTAGGGTTAGGGTTAGGGTTAGGGTTAGGGTTAGGGTTAGGGTTAGGGTTAGGGTTAGGGTTAGGGTTAGGGTTAGGGTTAGGGTTAGGGTTAGGGTTAGGGTTAGGGTTAGGGTTAGGGTTAGGGTTAGGGTTAGGGTTAGGGTTAGGGTTAGGGTTAGGGTTAGGGTTAGGGTTAGGGTTAGGGTTAGGGTTAGGGTTAGGGTTAGGGTTAGGGTTAGGGTTAGGGTTAGGGTTAGGGTTAGGGTTAGGGTTAGGGTTAGGGTTAGGGTTAGGGTTAGGGTTAGGGTTAGGGTTAGGGTTAGGGTTAGGGTTAGGGTTAGGGTTAGGGTTAGGGTTAGGGTTAGGGTTAGGGTTAGGGTTAGGGTTAGGGTTAGGGTTAGGGTTAGGGTTAGGGTTAGGGTTAGGGTTAGGGTTAGGGTTAGGGTTAGGGTTAGGGTTAGGGTTAGGGTTAGGGTTAGGGTTAGGGTTAGGGTTAGGGTTAGGGTTAGGGTTAGGGTTAGGGTTAGGGTTAGGGTTAGGGTTAGGGTTAGGGTTAGGGTTAGGGTTAGGGTTAGGGTTAGGGTTAGGGTTAGGGTTAGGGTTAGGGTTAGGGTTAGGGTTAGGGTTAGGGTTAGGGTTAGGGTTAGGGTTAGGGTTAGGGTTAGGGTTAGGGTTAGGGTTAGGGTTAGGGTTAGGGTTAGGGTTAGGGTTAGGGTTAGGGTTAGGGTTAGGGTTAGGGTTAGGGTTAGGGTTAGGGTTAGGGTTAGGGTTAGGGTTAGGGTTAGGGTTAGGGTTAGGGTTAGGGTTAGGGTTAGGGTTAGGGTTAGGGTTAGGGTTAGGGTTAGGGTTAGGGTTAGGGTTAGGGTTAGGGTTAGGGTTAGGGTTAGGGTTAGGGTTAGGGTTAGGGTTAGGGTTAGGGTTAGGGTTAGGGTTAGGGTTAGGGTTAGGGTTAGGGTTAGGGTTAGGGTTAGGGTTAGGGTTAGGGTTAGGGTTAGGGTTAGGGTTAGGGTTAGGGTTAGGGTTAGGGTTAGGGTTAGGGTTAGGGTTAGGGTTAGGGTTAGGGTTAGGGTTAGGGTTAGGGTTAGGGTTAGGGTTAGGGTTAGGGTTAGGGTTAGGGTTAGGGTTAGGGTTAGGGTTAGGGTTAGGGTTAGGGTTAGGGTTAGGGTTAGGGTTAGGGTTAGGGTTAGGGTTAGGGTTAGGGTTAGGGTTAGGGTTAGGGTTAGGGTTAGGGTTAGGGTTAGGGTTAGGGTTAGGGTTAGGGTTAGGGTTAGGGTTAGGGTTAGGGTTAGGGTTAGGGTTAGGGTTAGGGTTAGGGTTAGGGTTAGGGTTAGGGTTAGGGTTAGGGTTAGGGTTAGGGTTAGGGTTAGGGTTAGGGTTAGGGTTAGGGTTAGGGTTAGGGTTAGGGTTAGGGTTAGGGTTAGGGTTAGGGTTAGGGTTAGGGTTAGGGTTAGGGTTAGGGTTAGGGTTAGGGTTAGGGTTAGGGTTAGGGTTAGGGTTAGGGTTAGGGTTAGGGTTAGGGTTAGGGTTAGGGTTAGGGTTAGGGTTAGGGTTAGGGTTAGGGTTAGGGTTAGGGTTAGGGTTAGGGTTAGGGTTAGGGTTAGGGTTAGGGTTAGGGTTAGGGTTAGGGTTAGGGTTAGGGTTAGGGTTAGGGTTAGGGTTAGGGTTAGGGTTAGGGTTAGGGTTAGGGTTAGGGTTAGGGTTAGGGTTAGGGTTAGGGTTAGGGTTAGGGTTAGGGTTAGGGTTAGGGTTAGGGTTAGGGTTAGGGTTAGGGTTAGGGTTAGGGTTAGGGTTAGGGTTAGGGTTAGGGTTAGGGTTAGGGTTAGGGTTAGGGTTAGGGTTAGGGTTAGGGTTAGGGTTAGGGTTAGGGTTAGGGTTAGGGTTAGGGTTAGGGTTAGGGTTAGGGTTAGGGTTAGGGTTAGGGTTAGGGTTAGGGTTAGGGTTAGGGTTAGGGTTAGGGTTAGGGTTAGGGTTAGGGTTAGGGTTAGGGTTAGGGTTAGGGTTAGGGTTAGGGTTAGGGTTAGGGTTAGGGTTAGGGTTAGGGTTAGGGTTAGGGTTAGGGTTAGGGTTAGGGTTAGGGTTAGGGTTAGGGTTAGGGTTAGGGTTAGGGTTAGGGTTAGGGTTAGGGTTAGGGTTAGGGTTAGGGTTAGGGTTAGGGTTAGGGTTAGGGTTAGGGTTAGGGTTAGGGTTAGGGTTAGGGTTAGGGTTAGGGTTAGGGTTAGGGTTAGGGTTAGGGTTAGGGTTAGGGTTAGGGTTAGGGTTAGGGTTAGGGTTAGGGTTAGGGTTAGGGTTAGGGTTAGGGTTAGGGTTAGGGTTAGGGTTAGGGTTAGGGTTAGGGTTAGGGTTAGGGTTAGGGTTAGGGTTAGGGTTAGGGTTAGGGTTAGGGTTAGGGTTAGGGTTAGGGTTAGGGTTAGGGTTAGGGTTAGGGTTAGGGTTAGGGTTAGGGTTAGGGTTAGGGTTAGGGTTAGGGTTAGGGTTAGGGTTAGGGTTAGGGTTAGGGTTAGGGTTAGGGTTAGGGTTAGGGTTAGGGTTAGGGTTAGGGTTAGGGTTAGGGTTAGGGTTAGGGTTAGGGTTAGGGTTAGGGTTAGGGTTAGGGTTAGGGTTAGGGTTAGGGTTAGGGTTAGGGTTAGGGTTAGGGTTAGGGTTAGGGTTAGGGTTAGGGTTAGGGTTAGGGTTAGGGTTAGGGTTAGGGTTAGGGTTAGGGTTAGGGTTAGGGTTAGGGTTAGGGTTAGGGTTAGGGTTAGGGTTAGGGTTAGGGTTAGGGTTAGGGTTAGGGTTAGGGTTAGGGTTAGGGTTAGGGTTAGGGTTAGGGTTAGGGTTAGGGTTAGGGTTAGGGTTAGGGTTAGGGTTAGGGTTAGGGTTAGGGTTAGGGTTAGGGTTAGGGTTAGGGTTAGGGTTAGGGTTAGGGTTAGGGTTAGGGTTAGGGTTAGGGTTAGGGTTAGGGTTAGGGTTAGGGTTAGGGTTAGGGTTAGGGTTAGGGTTAGGGTTAGGGTTAGGGTTAGGGTTAGGGTTAGGGTTAGGGTTAGGGTTAGGGTTAGGGTTAGGGTTAGGGTTAGGGTTAGGGTTAGGGTTAGGGTTAGGGTTAGGGTTAGGGTTAGGGTTAGGGTTAGGGTTAGGGTTAGGGTTAGGGTTAGGGTTAGGGTTAGGGTTAGGGTTAGGGTTAGGGTTAGGGTTAGGGTTAGGGTTAGGGTTAGGGTTAGGGTTAGGGTTAGGGTTAGGGTTAGGGTTAGGGTTAGGGTTAGGGTTAGGGTTAGGGTTAGGGTTAGGGTTAGGGTTAGGGTTAGGGTTAGGGTTAGGGTTAGGGTTAGGGTTAGGGTTAGGGTTAGGGTTAGGGTTAGGGTTAGGGTTAGGGTTAGGGTTAGGGTTAGGGTTAGGGTTAGGGTTAGGGTTAGGGTTAGGGTTAGGGTTAGGGTTAGGGTTAGGGTTAGGGTTAGGGTTAGGGTTAGGGTTAGGGTTAGGGTTTAGGGTTAGGGTTAGGGTTAGGGTTAGGGTTAGGGTTAGGGTTAGGGTTAGGGTTAGGGTTAGGGTTAGGGTTAGGGTTAGGGTTAGGGTTAGGGTTAGGGTTAGGGTTAGGGTTAGGGTTAGGGTTAGGGTTAGGGTTAGGGTTAGGGTTAGGGTTAGGGTTAGGGTTAGGGTTAGGGTTAGGGTTAGGGTTAGGGTTAGGGTTAGGGTTAGGGTTAGGGTTAGGGTTAGGGTTAGGGTTAGGGTTAGGGTTAGGGTTAGGGTTAGGGTTAGGGTTAGGGTTAGGGTTAGGGTTAGGGTTAGGGTTAGGGTTAGGGTTAGGGTTAGGGTTAGGGTTAGGGTTAGGGTTAGGGTTAGGGTTAGGGTTAGGGTTAGGGTTAGGGTTAGGGTTAGGGTTAGGGTTAGGGTTAGGGTTAGGGTTAGGGTTAGGGTTAGGGTTAGGGTTAGGGTTAGGGTTAGGGTTAGGGTTAGGGTTAGGGTTAGGGTTAGGGTTAGGGTTAGGGTTAGGGTTAGGGTTAGGGTTAGGGTTAGGGTTAGGGTTAGGGTTAGGGTTAGGGTTAGGGTTAGGGTTAGGGTTAGGGTTAGGGTTAGGGTTAGGGTTAGGGTTAGGGTTAGGGTTAGGGTTAGGGTTAGGGTTAGGGTTAGGGTTAGGGTTAGGGTTAGGGTTAGGGTTAGGGTTAGGGTTAGGGTTAGGGTTAGGGTTAGGGTTAGGGTTAGGGTTAGGGTTAGGGTTAGGGTTAGGGTTAGGGTTAGGGTTAGGGTTAGGGTTAGGGTTAGGGTTAGGGTTAGGGTTAGGGTTAGGGTTAGGGTTAGGGTTAGGGTTAGGGTTAGGGTTAGGGTTAGGGTTAGGGTTAGGGTTAGGGTTAGGGTTAGGGTTAGGGTTAGGGTTAGGGTTAGGGTTAGGGTTAGGGTTAGGGTTAGGGTTAGGGTTAGGGTTAGGGTTAGGGTTAGGGTTAGGGTTAGGGTTAGGGTTAGGGTTAGGGTTAGGGTTAGGGTTAGGGTTAGGGTTAGGGTTAGGGTTAGGGTTAGGGTTAGGGTTAGGGTTAGGGTTAGGGTTAGGGTTAGGGTTAGGGTTAGGGTTAGGGTTAGGGTTAGGGTTAGGGTTAGGGTTAGGGTTAGGGTTAGGGTTAGGGTTAGGGTTAGGGTTAGGGTTAGGGTTAGGGTTAGGGTTAGGGTTAGGGTTAGGGTTAGGGTTAGGGTT
Source organism: Equus przewalskii (assembly GCF_037783145.1). Lineage (NCBI taxonomy): Eukaryota > Metazoa > Chordata > Mammalia > Perissodactyla > Equidae > Equus > Equus przewalskii. The sequence goes on from NC_091852.1 coordinate 54,065,029, forward strand.
AGGGTTAGGGTTAGGGTTAGGGTTAGGGTTAGGGTTAGGGTTAGGGTTAGGGTTAGGGTTAGGGTTAGGGTTAGGGTTAGGGTTAGGGTTAGGGTTAGGGTTAGGGTTAGGGTTAGGGTTAGGGTTAGGGTTAGGGTTAGGGTTAGGGTTAGGGTTAGGGTTAGGGTTAGGGTTAGGGTTAGGGTTAGGGTTAGGGTTAGGGTTAGGGTTAGGGTTAGGGTTAGGGTTAGGGTTAGGGTTAGGGTTAGGGTTAGGGTTAGGGTTAGGGTTAGGGTTAGGGTTAGGGTTAGGGTTAGGGTTAGGGTTAGGGTTAGGGTTAGGGTTAGGGTTAGGGTTAGGGTTAGGGTTAGGGTTAGGGTTAGGGTTAGGGTTAGGGTTAGGGTTAGGGTTAGGGTTAGGGTTAGGGTTAGGGTTAGGGTTAGGGTTAGGGTTAGGGTTAGGGTTAGGGTTAGGGTTAGGGTTAGGGTTAGGGTTAGGGTTAGGGTTAGGGTTAGGGTTAGGGTTAGGGTTAGGGTTAGGGTTAGGGTTAGGGTTAGGGTTAGGGTTAGGGTTAGGGTTAGGGTTAGGGTTAGGGTTAGGGTTAGGGTTAGGGTTAGGGTTAGGGTTAGGGTTAGGGTTAGGGTTAGGGTTAGGGTTAGGGTTAGGGTTAGGGTTAGGGTTAGGGTTAGGGTTAGGGTTAGGGTTAGGGTTAGGGTTAGGGTTAGGGTTAGGGTTAGGGTTAGGGTTAGGGTTAGGGTTAGGGTTAGGGTTAGGGTTAGGGTTAGGGTTAGGGTTAGGGTTAGGGTTAGGGTTAGGGTTAGGGTTAGGGTTAGGGTTAGGGTTAGGGTTAGGGTTAGGGTTAGGGTTAGGGTTAGGGTTAGGGTTAGGGTTAGGGTTAGGGTTAGGGTTAGGGTTAGGGTTAGGGTTAGGGTTAGGGTTAGGGTTAGGGTTAGGGTTAGGGTTAGGGTTAGGGTTAGGGTTAGGGTTAGGGTTAGGGTTAGGGTTAGGGTTAGGGTTAGGGTTAGGGTTAGGGTTAGGGTTAGGGTTAGGGTTAGGGTTAGGGTTAGGGTTAGGGTTAGGGTTAGGGTTAGGGTTAGGGTTAGGGTTAGGGTTAGGGTTAGGGTTAGGGTTAGGGTTAGGGTTAGGGTTAGGGTTAGGGTTAGGGTTAGGGTTAGGGTTAGGGTTAGGGTTAGGGTTAGGGTTAGGGTTAGGGTTAGGGTTAGGGTTAGGGTTAGGGTTAGGGTTAGGGTTAGGGTTAGGGTTAGGGTTAGGGTTAGGGTTAGGGTTAGGGTTAGGGTTAGGGTTAGGGTTAGGGTTAGGGTTAGGGTTAGGGTTAGGGTTAGGGTTAGGGTTAGGGTTAGGGTTAGGGTTAGGGTTAGGGTTAGGGTTAGGGTTAGGGTTAGGGTTAGGGTTAGGGTTAGGGTTAGGGTTAGGGTTAGGGTTAGGGTTAGGGTTAGGGTTAGGGTTAGGGTTAGGGTTAGGGTTAGGGTTAGGGTTAGGGTTAGGGTTAGGGTTAGGGTTAGGGTTAGGGTTAGGGTTAGGGTTAGGGTTAGGGTTAGGGTTAGGGTTAGGGTTAGGGTTAGGGTTAGGGTTAGGGTTAGGGTTAGGGTTAGGGTTAGGGTTAGGGTTAGGGTTAGGGTTAGGGTTAGGGTTAGGGTTAGGGTTAGGGTTAGGGTTAGGGTTAGGGTTAGGGTTAGGGTTAGGGTTAGGGTTAGGGTTAGGGTTAGGGTTAGGGTTAGGGTTAGGGTTAGGGTTAGGGTTAGGGTTAGGGTTAGGGTTAGGGTTAGGGTTAGGGTTAGGGTTAGGGTTAGGGTTAGGGTTAGGGTTAGGGTTAGGGTTAGGGTTAGGGTTAGGGTTAGGGTTAGGGTTAGGGTTAGGGTTAGGGTTAGGGTTAGGGTTAGGGTTAGGGTTAGGGTTAGGGTTAGGGTTAGGGTTAGGGTTAGGGTTAGGGTTAGGGTTAGGGTTAGGGTTAGGGTTAGGGTTAGGGTTAGGGTTAGGGTTAGGGTTAGGGTTAGGGTTAGGGTTAGGGTTAGGGTTAGGGTTAGGGTTAGGGTTAGGGTTAGGGTTAGGGTTAGGGTTAGGGTTAGGGTTAGGGTTAGGGTTAGGGTTAGGGTTAGGGTTAGGGTTAGGGTTAGGGTTAGGGTTAGGGTTAGGGTTAGGGTTAGGGTTAGGGTTAGGGTTAGGGTTAGGGTTAGGGTTAGGGTTAGGGTTAGGGTTAGGGTTAGGGTTAGGGTTAGGGTTAGGGTTAGGGTTAGGGTTAGGGTTAGGGTTAGGGTTAGGGTTAGGGTTAGGGTTAGGGTTAGGGTTAGGGTTAGGGTTAGGGTTAGGGTTAGGGTTAGGGTTAGGGTTAGGGTTAGGGTTAGGGTTAGGGTTAGGGTTAGGGTTAGGGTTAGGGTTAGGGTTAGGGTTAGGGTTAGGGTTAGGGTTAGGGTTAGGGTTAGGGTTAGGGTTAGGGTTAGGGTTAGGGTTAGGGTTAGGGTTAGGGTTAGGGTTAGGGTTAGGGTTAGGGTTAGGGTTAGGGTTAGGGTTAGGGTTAGGGTTAGGGTTAGGGTTAGGGTTAGGGTTAGGGTTAGGGTTAGGGTTAGGGTTAGGGTTAGGGTTAGGGTTAGGGTTAGGGTTAGGGTTAGGGTTAGGGTTAGGGTTAGGGTTAGGGTTAGGGTTAGGGTTAGGGTTAGGGTTAGGGTTAGGGTTAGGGTTAGGGTTAGGGTTAGGGTTAGGGTTAGGGTTAGGGTTAGGGTTAGGGTTAGGGTTAGGGTTAGGGTTAGGGTTAGGGTT